>NW_024412417.1:48762323-48829191 GCF_014898765.1 Herpailurus yagouaroundi | reverse complement strand
GCCGGCTCCAACTGCCAGGTGGGCGGGCGCGCGCGCGCGCGCGCGGCCGGGGAGGGGGCGCCGGGCCGGGACCGTGCGCGGCGGCCCTGCTCATCCCGTCGCCTCCCCGCGCAGCTCGGGCTCGGCGCCATGTACGCCGTGTACAAGCAGGCGCACCCGCCCACCGGCCTGGAGTTCTCCATGTACTGCAACTTCTTCAACAACAGCGAGCGCAACCTCGTGGTGGCCGGCACCTCGCAGCTCTACGTGTACCGCCTCAACCGCGACGCCGAGGTAGGTGCGGGCCGCGCCGGCCCCTCGCAGCTCCCTGCAGCCTCCCGAGTACTCGCCGAGGGCGGCGCGCGGCGGCGGACGGAGAAGCGAGCCCCGCCGAGCGCGGCGGCCTCCGGGGCGGCTCTCTCCGTGCCGGCTCTCTCCGCGCCGCAGCGCTCCGCCTGCCTTCCGCTCCCCGCGCCCGTGCGTCTTCTGTGCTCTTCGGTCTTTGCAGCAAATCACGTAAGCGCCTACTGTGTGCTGGGCAGTGGAGGTACAGCGGTGAACAAAAGCTACCAAAAGTCGGCGGCAGAGACCGCGCGCGAAGTAGAAACACACCTGTAAACAGGCTTGGAGGTTGGAGCGAGTGCAGCTGAGGTAGAGGAGGGAACGAGGGAGACCAGAGTGTCAGTCCGACAGGAAGACTGACAAAGACGGGACAAAGTTCCTGGCCAAAGGAACGAGGCTGGGTCTCGTGTGGGGCCAGAGAGCCCACAGGAGTTTTTCTAGAGTGTGATGGACCCATCCGTAGAGGAAACAAATGGCTCTGGTTGCCCAAGCGGTGAGAGTTGGTCCACGAAAGTTTCTTGCCAGAGCTGGTTTCTTACCTGTTCTCAAGGGGGCAGTAAGACTTCTCCAGGCACAAGGATGGGGAATGGAGGGTGTTGCGGGCCGAAGGAATAGCCGGCACACAGGCCAGAGCAGCTGAGGATGGCGGGGGCAGGCACGGTTGGACTGGGGTGTAGAGCGGAAGTGGGGTGGGGGGAAGAAGGCACATCGTGGTCAGGATGGTTGACCCCAGAGCAGGGAGGAATCACCGAAGGCTTTGAGTAGGGGCTGACGCAGCATGCACGTGGGGTCAGAGGGGCGGACGGAAGGAGGCTGACCTTCCTGGGCACCTACTTCAGGACACGTGTGTTTGCTTTTGCATTAAATATGTAGAGTACTAGGGGCGCCTGGGTGGCTCAGTCGGAAGAGCATAGGACTCTTGATCTTGGGGTCATGAGTTTGAGCCCCGTGTTTGGCGTAGAGGTTACTAAAAGTGATTGAATGAATCCGTCAGTCCCCATATTGTATCAGAGCGTCTTTGCTGTAATCACTAGAGTTTTTTCACTCCTATGTTCCAATAAAGTTCCCCCTTCTCTGATGCCTGTCATCCTTTAGAGACAAATGGGAAGCATTTACATCATTGTATATTTAAAAATTTTTTTTACCTTTATTTTTGATAGAGACAGAGCACAAGTGGGGGAGGGGCAGAGAGAGAGGGAGAGGGAGAGAGAGGGAGAGAGAGGGAGAGAGAGAGAGAGAGAGAGAGAGAGAGAGAGAGAGAGGAAGACCGAGAATATGAAGCAGGCTCCAGGCTCTGAGTTGTCAGCACAGCCTGACGTGGGGCTCGAACTCACAAACCGCGAGATCATGACCTGAGCCGAAGTCAGAAGCTTAACCGAGCCACCCAGTCACCCCTACATCATTATATTTTTTACATAAGGTTTCACAGCCCACTGGAATTCACTCGAGTCTTTTCAGCAGATGTTTGTTAAGCTTGTTTTGGGAGATGTTGGTGAGCACTACAGGTAGAGAGGCTTGCCCTTGTGGTGCTGCTGTTCCAGTGGGTGACAGACCACACACAGCCAGTAATACCGTGGGCTAGAGTTCGTTTATTTGTTTTGTTTTTTTTTTGTTTATTTTTGAGAGAGAGAGAGAGGGAGAGAGCGAGAGTGCATGCGTGCATGAGTGGTGGAGGGGCAGAGACAGGGAGACACAGAATCTGAATCAGGCTCCAGGCTCTGAGCTGTCAGCACAGAGGCTGACGCTGGGCTGGAACCCATCCATGAACTGCGAGATCATGACCAGAGTCGAAGTCAGATGTTTAACTGACTGAGCCACCCAGGCGCCCCGCCTTGGGCTGTAGTTTAAAGTGCTGTGGAAAGCATCAGAGCAGGGTCGGGGAGTAGGGAGCCAGGTGTGGTGTTAAATTTTGCCTCCTTGCAGAGTTGAGATTTGAGTAGGCAAGGAGGAGGGGCTGGAGAGAGCTTTGTGGGTGTCAGGTGAAGGTTCCAGGCAGGTGAAGGCCTTAGGGCAGTAGGGACTGGTGTTCAAGAACCAGCCAAGAGATGGGGCACCTGGGTAGATCCGTTGTTTAAGCGTCTGACTCTGGATTTCAGCTCAGATCATGATCCCCCAGTTTGTGAGTTCAAGCCCCACATCGGGCTTTGCATTGGCAGTGTGGAGTCTGCTTCGGATTTTCTCTCTCTCTCTCTTTCACTCTGCCCCTCCCCAGCTCTCTCTCTAAAAGTAAATAAATAAACTAAAAAAAAAAAAAAAAAAAAAAAAAAGGAACAGAACCAGCCAAAAGGCCCCGAGGAAAAGAGGAGTGAGTGCAGAGGGGCGCCTGGCTGACTCAGTTGGTGGAGCAGGTGACTGACTCTTGATCTCAGGGTTATGGGTTCGAGCCCCACGGTGGCTGTAGAGATTACTTAAAAAAAAAAAAAAAAGAGGGGCGCCTGGGTGGTGTCAGTTAAGTGTCTGACTTCAGCTCAGGTCACGATCTCGCAGTTCATGAGTTCAAGCCCCGCATCGGGCTCTGTGCTGTCAGCCCAGAGCCTGGAGCTTGTTTCAGATTCTGTGTCTCCCTCTCTCTCTGTGCCTCTCCCCCGCTTGCGCTCTGTCTCTCTCTGTCTGTCAGAACTAAATAAAAACTTAAAAAAAAAAAAAAAAAAGAGTGAGGAGAAGACAGAAGGTCAGAAAGGTGGTGAGGTGGGGGCCCGGTATCAGCATGTTGAGCTTTTAGGCCAATGTAGCGATTGACTGCTAACTCTGAGGTGAGGTTAAGGAGTGACAGGACCTGTGTTTTGCAAAGGTCACTCTAGCTGCTGTGTTGAAAAGTCTGTAGGGAGGTGGGAGGGGGGCCTGCAGGGAGACCAGTCAGGAGCATCAGGTGGTCAATTGGTGGAAAGCAGTCAGATTCAGGACGGACAGGATGTGGGATGTGAAGGGGTGAGGCGCCACGGGCAATGCTGAGGTTTTGCCAGGGTGCAGTTTTGGTCTGAGCACCGGGAGGGGCGGAGTTGCTGTGACCTGACATGGCGAAAGGGACATAGGAGCTCCTCTTGGGACATCATGTTCCTTGTTGCATAACAAGGAAGGCACCCCCAAACTTAGAAACTTAAAACAACAGACAATATCCCCCAACTTCTGGGGGTCAGGGAGCCGGGAGTGGCTTAGCTGGGTGGCCCCTGCACAGTCTCTCGCCGCAGTTCCATGTTGGCCAGGGCTGCCGTCCTCCGAAGGTCCTTGTGGGCTCGGAGCTTCTGCTTCTTACTCGCACAGCCGGCTGTCGGAAGGAGGCCTCGGTCCGTCACGTGAGCCTCACCACAGGGCGGCTTCCCCCAGAATGAAGGCTGAGAGAGAGAACAGCTCACCCAGGTGAAAGCACAGTGTCTTCGTAACCTGATCTGTACATGATGCGCCGTCCCTTCTGTCACAGTGGGAAGGGCTCACAGATAATGGTCTCTGAGAGGCCGGAGCCGTTGGGACTTTCTTGGACTCCAGACGCTGACAGGTGTACCGCGGTGCCGACGGAACAGCGCACTGCGAGGTTGCGGGAGAGTTAGAGCAGCAGTCGTGCTGAGGAGCAGGGTGTAGCCTGGAGCTGAAGTTGGGCCCGTCCGACCCTCAAGCTGGTCGGGGTCACCCAGAAGGTGGCCATCTGGGCCTGGGGTGCCCCGGCGTTGAGCAGTTGGGAAGAAGAGAGGAGGCTGAGGAAGACTTGGAGGAGGTGTGGCCAGGGAGGAGGGAGGAAAGCCCAAGCCCAGAGGAGGTGGCCGATTGGGACCCTGGGTCTCCTACCGCTGGGCCTCAGGTGAGGCCCATGATCTGGAGGCCCTGGTGACTCTTGACAGGGGCGTCGGGGATGTGGGCCTGCAGGGTTAAGAGCCGAGCAGAGAAAGAGAATTAGTACCGGTGAACATAGACGGCTTTCTGGAGATTTGTGCAAAGAGGGAATCAAAGAGATGGAGTGGTGACTGGTGGGAAAAGAGGGTTTTCGAAAGACGAGTGGGAGAGCAGGGTGTTGCCCGCCGGGGCGGAATCAGCCAGTGCAGCAGTCTCGCCAGCCGCCCCCACTCGCAGCCCACTGAGATCCACGGGAGCTTTGTACGCCCTCAGGGTTGCGAGAATTCAAGAATTCCAGACTGCGTGTGGCTGCGAAGGCCAAGGCAGGTAGTTGCTGTTTGGCCCATCGTAGGAACGTTTGCAACTCTCGGGTCAGAGAAGTGTGTGGGGCGGGAGGTGAAGCGGATGGGGGGAAGCTGGAGAGGGCTCCTCAGGTGGGTGAGAGCGCTCGGGATCAGTCTGGTCATTGCTGTGGAGCAGGCTGCCCTGGAGCTTCCAACAGCAGTCTGGTACCACGGACGCATACGTCTGTGAGTCCCTTGGGGGTTTGGACGGGGCACAGTGTGGACCGTGGAGGCACCTGGCCTATGCTCTGTGAGGTCTGGGCTTCCACTGGGTGACTTGAAGGGTTGGGGGCAAGCCGGGTGTGTCTGTCTCTGTCTCTCTGCTCCTCTCTCCCCACGCAGCTGGCTTGGTTTTCCTGGCATGGTGGCCTCGAGGTGGTTGGGCCTCTTACTTGGAGCGCTTGCTTACGCGGAAGAAGCAGCTGCCAGTGATCCCAAGGGCCGGGCCCTGGGGAACCTGGTCCCCCTTCCGCACGGCCTGTTGTTGTTCAGAGCTGCCTCTAGTCCAGACTCAGGAGGGGGGCGATGGGCCCCGTTGAGGCTGTCTTCAGTCTGCCCCCGTGGAATCTAGTGCAGGTGGCTGCAGTGGGGTGACAGGAGTGGGGAAGTCCTGGAGCACAAAGCGGGTGGGGATGTGTGTGGGGTGGGCAGTGTGGCTGGGGCCTCCGTCCTTTGGGTGAGCTGGGAAGCAAGGGCAGTTCTGTCAAGAGGCAGGGGGTGCAGAGCAGAGAAGCTGTGTGTGGGAGGGGGGTGAGTGCGTGGCCTGGGGCCGCCTAAGGGGTGCAACTGGGCAGCAGGAGAGGCCCCTGTGACCTTTGGGAGGGAAAATACATTGTGGTTGATTGAAATTAACAGAAGCCCCAGCTAAATAGAAAATAGATCACGGTTATGGATGGAAAGTCTCCACGTCGTATAGATGTCAACTTTCCTCAGGTTAACCCATAAATTCAGTGTCTTCGAAGTGGCAGTAGGTTTCTCATTAGATTTAGTAATCCGATTCTCAAATTTACATGGAAGAGCCAAAAATGAAGAATATCTAGGATAGTTTTTAAAAAATTTTTGAAGTTTATTTATTTATTGGGGGGGGGGGGGGGGAGAGGGGGAGAGGGAAAGAGAGTGAGAATCCCAAGCAGGCTCTGCACTGTCAGTGCAGACCCCCATGTGGGACTCGAACCCACGAACCGTGAGATCATGACCTGAGCTGAAACCAGGAGTCGGAGGCTTAACTGACTGAGCCACCCAGGTGCCCCTAAGATGATTTTAAAATGACCAACGGGCACTTGCCCCATAGGACTGTCGAGAATTTTGTGCGTTGTACATGTGTTATTAGGTACATACAAGACAAATTTAGAGTAATTTTTGGGGTTGCCTGGGTGGCTCAGTGGGTTGAGTGTCCAACTCTTAATTTCAGCTCAGGTCATGGTGCCAGGGTTGTGGGATCAAGACCAGTGTCGGACTCTGTGCTGATCATGGAGCCTGCTTAAGATTCTCTCCCTCTTCCCCCTCCCCATTGCATTTTTTTCCTCTCTCTGAAGTAAAAAAAAAAGAATAATGTTTTAATTTTGAACTGAACTTTTTGTGATGAAATATCCCTTTTTGCCTTTTTGTTTCTAATATTTTTTGCCTTAAAATCTAGTTTGTCCAGTAGCAGTGTAGCTATCTCAACTTTGTTCCCGTTTTTTGTTTTTTTGTTTTTTGGGGTTTCTTTTGACGTGAATCTCTACACCCAATGTGCGACTTGAACTCGCCACCCGGAGTTCAAGATCGAAGTCCGCATGCTCCAGTGACTGAGCCAGCCAGGGGCCCCTCTTGTTCTTTTTTTTAAATCTGTGTCCCTACATTGAAAGTGACTCCACAGCAGATAGTGGGTGTTATCATTTGGCAGTTTCTGTCCCCTAATTGGGTGTTTGGCAGATGTACACTTAATGTAATTTTGTGTGCGCTTGAGCTTGAATCACTGTCTGTCTCACTGTCTTTCTAACCACACCCTCATTCTTTTTCCTTTTCTGTGCTTTGTTTTGGGTTAGTGAGGACTTTTTAAGTCATTTTATTTTCCTGTTGGCTTTTAGTTACGTGTTTCGTATTATTTTCTAGTGATGTTAACAGTTACGCTAGGCCTCCTGGATTTATTACAGTTTGGCTTAGATGAGCATTTTTGCTGCTCCCGGAACAGTATAAAATCCTTTATACTTTAGCCCTGTTTATCTCCCTGGGCCCCTGGTTTGACCTACGTTATCAGCCCTGCAGTACGTTATTACTGTTTTTAGCCTCTCAATTTTACATCATTTCAGACTCGAGAGAAGTTTCAAGAGCAGAAATTTCCAATGTACCTTTACCCACAGTCCCAGATGGAACATTGTGCCATATCTGCTTGCTTTCTTCTCTTTTTTTCCCTAAGCCTGGAGAGTAAGTCGTAGACAGGAGGCCTCTCAGCTCCTGGAGGTCAGCGCGTCCTGTGCACCCTGACAGCATGGAGGTCTGTCTCTTGCAGAGCCACAGAACAATGGTCTGATGACGACAGTGACACTGGGAGAAGGCCAGGCCTGGTCAGATCCTGCCAGTTTACCCCGATATGATGTCTTTTGTAACAGAAGATGTCTCTTTGTATAGTCACTGGGCTGCTGGCTTGGATGGCGGGGTTCCCCCCGGAACATCACTGCGTTTCCCGTGGTAACTACTAAGTACCTTGTGGGACATATTTTGAGGTTGTGTAAACGTTGTCTTACTCCTCAAACTTTAATTTACTCCTGTTGGTTCCACCGATGGTTCTTGTTTCGGCTGCTTTTCCTGCCTCTTCCCTCTTCTAATTGTGTGGGCTTCCTGCCGCCAAGAGTGCTCCTTTCTCCCACGTGTCCTTCATCCCCTTATATCCTCCCAGCCTTATGAGCTCTTAGCAGCTTATAATCCTTTTTTATGCTGGGCTTTTCAACCTGAAGAACTTCCTTTAATAATCCTGCAGGTTTTCTACTGGCCGTGAGTTTGCTCCACTTTTGTATTGGAAATGCCTTTATCTCAGCTTCCTTTTCGAGGGGCATTTTCACTGGGTTTAGAATTCTAGGTTAATTGTTTCCTTTCAGCGCTTTCAAGATGTTATTCCACTGTCTGTGGCTTGTATGGTTTCTGGTGAAAATCAACTTTTATGGGGGCACCTGGGTGGCTTAGTTAAGCGTCTGACCCTTGATTTCCGCTCAGGTCATGATCCCATGATCCCAGGGATTGAGTCCCTGGTTGGGCTCTGTGCTGAGTGTGGAGCCTGCTTGGGGTTGGGGGCCCGCCCCCCCCCCCGCTTGCTTGAGAGTTCTCTCCCTCTCTCCTCTCTCTCTCCCTCTCTCCTCTCTCTCTCCCTCTCTCCCTCTCTCCCTCTCCCTCTCTCTCTCTCTCTCTCTCTCCCTCTCTCTCCCTCCCGCCCTAAAAAAAAAAAAAAAGTGAAAACCAGCTTTTATGAAGGTGATGTCTCCTTTTTCCTTTGGCTCCTTTTTTATTTTTTTTTATTTGTTTTTCATCGTTTATTTATTTTTGGGACAGAGAGAGACAGAGCATGAACGGGCGAGGGGCAGAGAGAGAGGGAGACACAGAATCCGAATCAGGCTCCAGGCTCTGAGCTGTCAGCACAGAGCCCGACGTGGGGCTCGACTCACAGACCGTGAGATCATGACCTGAGCCGAAGTCGGATGCTTAACCGACCAAGCCACCCAGGTGCCCCCTTGGTTTTGTCTTTTTACTGTGATGCACCTGGTTGTAGTTTTGTTTTCTTTCTCTTTTTTCAACAAGAAAGAAATGGCTTACTCCTGTGGCAGGGCATTTGTAAACATAGGGCTGAAGTCTAGGTCAGGGGGCTCTGTCCAGGGACGGGGCCAGGATGAGAAATGGCTTGTTTTCTGGACTTGCCTGTTCTCCTCCTGCATATCCCCTCTCACCCATTGTCCTTCCTCTCTGGTTGTGGCTTCGTTATTATTATCGTTGTCGTTGTTATTATTATCTTTTTACTCAAGCTTATTTATTTATTTTGAGAGACAGCGAGAGCATGAGCAGGGGAGGGGCAGAGAGACAGGGAAAGAGAATCCCAAGCAGGCTCCGCACTGTCAGTGCAGAGCCCGACATGGGGTTTGAACTCAGGAATCGAGAGATCATGACCTGAGCTGAAATCAAGAGTTGGACGCTTAACCGACTCAGCCACCCGGGCACCCCTGGTTTGCTTTATATTTATCTTGTTTTGGGGTTTGCTGCTCTTCTTGAGTCTGTAGATTGATGCTTTTCATCAGTTTTGGAAAACAATTGGTCAGCATCTTCATTTATTGATTCTGCCCTTCCCCTTCCTCCGTCGGTGCCAGTGGTATGTTAGAGCATTTGACTAGGTCCATATGTCTCTTGAAGTTCTTCAAGATTTTCACTCTGCATTTTGCTTGTGGGTGGGACTACAGTTGGTCTGTATGTGTTGACCTCACCCCCGGCAAGGGGAGTGTGGGTGTCCCGGCTGGTCCTGGTCACAGAGGTGACTGGGACACTTCACTCCAGTGGGACCTTGTTGAAGGGTTGTTGTAGATGTCCCTTGTTTGGTTGAGGAAGTTGCATTCTTGGCTTACTAAGAATTAAAAAAAAAATTTTTTTTTAACGTTTATTTATTTTTAAGACAGAGAGCATGAACGGGGGAGGGCCAGAGAGAGAGGAAGACACAGAATCTGAAACAGGCTCCAGGCTCTGAGCGGTCAGCACAGAGCCCGACGCGGGGCTCGAACTCATGGACCGTGAGATCATGACCTGAGCCGAAGTTGGACACTAACCGACTGAGCTACCCAGGCGCCCCTTTAATTTTGATGTTTATTTATGTTTGAGAGAGAGGCAGAGTGTGAGTGGGGGAGGGGCAGAGAGAGGGGGAGACACAGAATCAGAAGCAGGCTCCAGGATCTGAGCTGTCAGCACAGAGCCCAAAGCGGGACTTGAAGTCGTGAACTGCGAGATCATGACCTGAACCGAAGTCGGACGCTCAACCGACTGAGCCACTCAGGCGCCCCAATGTTTATTTATTTTTGGGAGACAGAGAGAGAGAGGGAGAGAAGGGGTGGGGGAGGAGCAGAGACAGAGAGGGAGACACAGAATCCGGAGCAGGCTCCGGGCTCTGAGCTGTCAGCACAGAGCCCGACACGGGGCTCGAACTCACAGACTGCGAGATCATGACCTGAGCCAAAGTCAGAAACTTAACTGACTGAGCCACCCAGGAGCCCCTCTTTTCTTTAAGAAGGCTCCGTGCCTAGTGTGGGGCTTGAACTCATGACCCTGAGATCAAGAATCACGTGCTCTCCTGACTGAGCCAGCCAGGCACCCCCTAAAATGCCTTTTCTGAAATGAGTTAATTATTTGGCTTTTCTCAAGCAGCTCTTTTCAGGACGTTGCCCAGTAGCACAAGTATGTCATTAAAAACGATCTTGTTTCTTGTTATTAAAATTTCTACTTTGCTTTGAAGTGACGATTTACGAGTGTGTGTGTGTCAGTGTGTTGTTACCACTAACAGAGAACGGTCTCTTATGGACACGAAAACGTACCGAAGCTTGGAGCCCTTGTTTTTCTGTAAAAAACGTGCCCCTACGTGGCGGTACCGCCAGGCCCTCTGTGTGGCACAGAGGACGGCTGCACTTGCCGCGGTTTCATTACCCGAGGTTACGGACGCTCTGCAGTCTGGATAGCGCAGTCGGACGCCCTCTCCCACCCTGGGGAGGCCCTGGCCGGCTGTGGGATCGGGCGAGGCCACGGCCCTCTGCGGCAGCATGCCCGGCGCAGGCTCAGTGGGCACCCTACGTGTCAGGGGAGCCGGGGGCGGTCGCTTGTGGTCGGCAGCTGGTGGCAGCTCTCAGGGCAAGCTGGACGCCTGTCTCGTAGAGTGATGTCCGTGCTGTGGCTGGGCCCAGGGGTGAGTTTGTGGGGGGCACGGCCAGGCAGGTTTGAGGGTGCACGGAGAGAGCTGCCATCCAGCCTCTGACCCTGAGCACTGCTAGCATCGGAGTGCGCGGGCTGTTGGGAAGCCAAGTCGGGGACTCAGGCTATGAGCACGAGTTTGTGCACATTGGGTTGGGGTGTGCACGGCTGTCTCTAGAAGTGTCTGGAAGCATGGTCCCCACTGCAGTGAGGGTTTGGGCAGGGCTGGCCCTGCGTTGTCTCCCCTCCTGGTCCCACCATGAGGTAGGACTCGCAGATGTCTGGCTGCAGCAGTGTGGTTTCACTGCCCACCCTCCTCTTCCCTCTCCCAGGCGCCAACCAAGAATGACAGGAGCACAGGTGAGTGCGGGGGAGGCTGCCCTGGCCCCAGACCTGGGGCCGTGGGGGCTGGGGTGCGGGCCCAGAGCTGTACCCACCGGCCTCTCCCCCAGAGGGAAAGGCCCACCGGGAGCACCGGGAAAAGCTGGAGCTGGTGGCTTCCTTCTCCTTCTTCGGCAACGTCATGTCTATGGCCAGCGTGCAGCTGGCGGGTGCCAAGCGGGATGCCCTGCTCCTGAGCTTTAAGGATGCCAAGGTAGGTGATGGCCTTGGAGGTGGGAGTGGGTGTGGGAGGCCTGTGGGGGGAGGGGGGATTGGGGGGAGGGGAGTCTGGGGCCATAGCTCTGACCTGCCCTCCAGCTGTCGGTGGTGGAGTATGACCCAGGCACCCATGATCTGAAGACCCTGTCTCTACACTACTTTGAGGAGCCTGAGCTACGGGTAGGTCCAGGCCATGCCCCAGCCCTCCCTGCCCCCCTCCCTCCCGCCCCAGCCCGTTGCCCCCTGCTCCCCTCCTATCCCCAGGCTGGCCTAACGGTGCCCTCTGCCCCCAGGATGGGTTCGTGCAGAATGTGCATACGCCGCGGGTGCGGGTGGACCCCGACGGACGCTGCGCGGCCATGCTCATCTACGGCACACGCCTGGTGGTCCTGCCCTTCCGCAGGGAGAGCCTGGCCGAGGAGCACGAGGGGCTCATGGGGGAGGGGTGAGTACTGGGGCAGGGGAGGGGCTCGTCCAACCGGAGCTCCCTCCTTCCTCCGCCCACTAAAGCCTGTCGCCCCCAGGCAGAGGTCCAGCTTCCTGCCCAGCTACATCATCGATGTGCGCGGCTTGGACGAGAAGCTGCTCAACATCGTAGACCTGCAGTTCCTGCACGGCTATTACGAGCCCACCCTGCTCATCCTGTTCGAGCCCAACCAGACCTGGCCTGGGTGAGGCCCCTCTGCTGTGGCTGCAGCTGCCAAGGCCTGGGGTGGGTCTCATTTGGGACTAGGACTGGGCCACCCCGCCCTTGGAGTGCTGTGACTGGCCCCCTGGCTGACCTACTTCTTTGTCCCCAGGCGGGTGGCTGTGCGGCAGGACACGTGCTCCATTGTGGCCATTTCACTGAACATCACGCAGAAGGTCCACCCTGTCATCTGGTCTCTCACCAGCCTCCCCTTCGACTGCACGCAGGCCCTCGCTGTACCCAAGCCCATCGGTGAGCTCCTATGGGGCTGGGGGGGGGGGGGTGGGGGGAGGGCGCTGAGCCCCGCCCACCAGCATGTCCATTTCCAGGTGGGGTGGTGGTCTTTGCTGTCAACTCGTTGCTGTACCTGAACCAGAGCGTCCCCCCATACGGCGTGGCTCTCAACGGCCTCACCACCGGCACCACCGCCTTTCCCCTCCGTGAGTGTGGGCTGGGGCAGGACCGCAGGGCAGGGAGGGCAGGAGGGGTGCGGAGTCTGTCTAACCGCACCCTGCACAGGCACCCAGGAGGGCGTGCGGATCACCCTCGACTGTGCCCAGGCAGCCTTCATTTCCTACGACAAGATGGTCATCTCCCTCAAGGGTGGTGAGATGTGAGTCTCCCTCCCTTTGGTGAGCCCCGTGCCCTCCGCCCTGCCCACACCCTCCCTTCGGTGAGCCCCGTGCCCCCCCTCTGAGCCCTGCCCCCAGCTCAGTGCTCCCCGTCCTGGCAGTTACGTGCTGACCCTCATCACGGACGGCATGCGCAGTGTCCGCGCCTTCCACTTCGACAAGGCGGCCGCCAGTGTCCTTACCACCAGCGTGAGTTGGGACTGGGTGGGTGGGAGGTGGCCCTGGGTCTGGGCCTGGTTTCACCCTAACCGCCCACTGGTCTTCAGATGGTCACCATGGAGCCTGGGTACCTGTTCCTCGGCTCTCGCCTGGGCAACTCGCTCCTCCTCAAGTACACAGAGAAGCTACAGGAACCTCCGGCCAGCGCCGTCCGAGAGGCTGCTGACAAGGTGGGTGCCCGGGGCCTGTCAGGATGCTGGCCTCTTGTGCAGGGCCAGCCTCAGAGGGCTGCTCACTGTCCCCTCCTGCCTTGCAGGAAGAGCCTCCCTCGAAGAAGAAGCGAGTGGACTCCACGGTGGGCTGGTCAGGTGAGGACAGGCCTGCACGGGACAGGGAGGGGCTGGTGGGGTTAGGCCTGGCGGCCAGGCAACCGGGCCTCCTGGCCCGACGGGGTCTCTTGTCTGCTGCAGGGGGCAAGTCGGTGCCTCAGGACGAGGTGGATGAGATTGAAGTATACGGCAGCGAGGCCCAGTCGGGCACACAGCTGGCCACTTACTCTTTTGAGGTGAGGTTGGGCACAGGGAGGGGCCTCCCACGCCAGCCGGCCTGCCTGCCTGAGCACTGCTGTGTCTGCAGGTATGTGACAGCATCCTCAACATCGGACCCTGTGCCAACGCTGCCATGGGCGAGCCTGCTTTCCTCTCTGAAGAGGTGCTTTTGGGTGAAGAGATGGGGGGCAAGGGGCTCACGCAGCAGTGGAGCCCTGTCCTCACTCTGAGCTGCTGTGCAGTTCCAGAACAGCCCCGAGCCAGACTTGGAGATCGTGGTGTGCTCCGGCTATGGGAAGAATGGGGCCCTGTCGGTCCTACAGGTATGTGGGGGCAGGCGGTGTGGTGCCTCCTGGCGGGACCTGGGTGAACCGACGCCCCCCGCCCCCCATTCGTCCTTCTAGAAGAGCATCCGGCCCCAGGTGGTGACAACGTTTGAGCTTCCTGGCTGCTATGACATGTGGACAGTCATCGCCCCTGTGCGCAAGGAGCAAGTAGGTGTATCCTGGGCAGGTGACCCGTTGCTGCGTCCGCATGGACTCAGCCTGAGCGTGCGGGTGGCTTGGAGGCAGTGGGGCCCAGGACAGGGCTGGCCGTGACATTGCAGGCAGGCCTGGGTGCACACTTGCTCTGGTTTGGCTGGGGGTCTGCCCTCCCCCCACCCTCTTCCCAGGCACCCCTGGTTGGGTGGTGTGATTCCTGCTCTCCTTCTGCTGTCACAGGAGGAGACTTCTAAGGGGGAGGGCACAGAGCAGGAGCCTAGCACTCTTGAGGCGGAAGACGATGGACGAAGACACGGGTTCCTTATCCTGAGCCGGGAAGACTCCACCATGGTAAGGGGTGGGGGTCCCGCAGCCTGGGGCGGGGTCCCACGGTGAGCGTGCGCCTCACTCTCCCATTACCTGCAGATCCTGCAGACAGGGCAGGAGATCATGGAGCTGGACACTAGTGGCTTTGCTACGCAGGGCCCCACGGTCTTTGCTGGCAACATTGGGGACAATCGCTACATCGTGCAGGTGTCGCCGCTCGGCATCCGCCTGTTGGAAGGAGGTGGGCTCGGGCGGGTGGGCAGGTGGGCAAGGGTGGGCGGTGCTGACCACCCGGTGCTGACCGTCCTGTGCCCACAGTGAACCAGCTGCACTTCATCCCCGTGGACTTGGGCTCCCCCATCGTGCAGTGTGCCGTGGCTGACCCTTACGTGGTCATCATGAGTGCCGAGGGCCACGTCACCATGTTCCTGCTCAAGAGCGACTCATATGGGGGTCGTCACCACCGCTTGGCGCTGCACAAGCCCCCGCTGCACCATGTGAGCCACCCTCCCCTCGCCACGCCCACAGCCTGCTGACTCCCCTTCCCCCGGAGCTGAGCCCCGCCCCTCTCCCTGCAGCAGTCCAAGGTGATCACGCTCTGCGTGTACCGTGACGTCAGCGGCATGTTCACCACTGAGAGCCGCCTGGGCGGGGCCCGTGATGACCTGGGGGGCCGCAGTGGCTCGGAGGCGGAGGCCCAGGGCTCCGAAACCAGGTATTCTGGGTGGCCGGGGCACGGGCTGGGGCCAGGTTCCCTGTGGCAGGCCACGCGTGACCTGTCTTCCGGCCCCGGCCTCCAGCCCCACGGTGGACGACGAGGAGGAGATGCTGTACGGGGACTCGGGCTCCCTCTTCAGCCCCAGCAAGGAGGAGGCCCGAAGGAGCAGCCAACCCCCCGCTGACCGGGACCCTACCCCATTCCGGGCCGAGCCCACTCACTGGTGCCTACTGGTGCGGGAAAACGGAACCCTGGAGGTGTGTGATGCCCTGCACCCCACGCAGCTCCCTGTCCCCTGCTCCCTGCGGCTGCTAATCCCACTCCCCACACAGATCTACCAGCTCCCTGACTGGCGGCTGGTGTTCCTGGTGAAGAACTTTCCCGTGGGGCAGCGGGTCCTGGTGGACAGCTCCTTTGGTCAGCCCACCACACAGGGTGAGGCCCGGAAGGAGGAGGCCACGCGCCAGGGGGAGCTGCCCCTTGTCAAGGAGGTGCTGTTGGTGGCGCTGGGGAGCCGCCAGAGCAGGCCCTACCTCCTGGTGAGTATGGGCCCTCTGTCCCCTCATGGTGGCTCTGCACTGCCCCCCTGCCCCTCCCCCTATGACCCTGCAGGGCGCCCCCCCCCCTTTCCCGTGGTGACCCCACAGTGCGCCTTTCCTTTCCCCTGGTGACCCCTCACTGCCGCACAGGTGCACGTGGACCAGGAGCTGCTCATCTACGAGGCCTTCCCCCATGACTCCCAGCTCGGCCAGGGAAACCTCAAAGTCCGTTTCAAGAAGGTGCGGTGACCAGGTTGTGCCGGGTGTGGGGTGGGTGTGGAACGTGTTCCGGGGGGAGACCCGGCCCTCATGGTGCACACACCTCCACCCCCAGGTCCCTCACAACATCAACTTCCGTGAGAAGAAGCCAAAGCCATCCAAGAAGAAAGTGGAAGGCGGCAGCGCTGAGGAGGGGGCTGGGGCCCGTGGCCGTGTGGCACGGTTCCGATACTTCGAGGACATTTATGGCTACTCAGGGGTAGGCAGGTGGCTTCATGGGGGGCCCGTGGGGGGTGCAGATGGGGCTTCCTCTCATAGTACCTGCCTTCAGGTGTTCATCTGTGGCCCCTCACCTCACTGGCTCCTGGTGACTGGCCGGGGGGCCCTGCGGCTGCACCCCATGGGCATCGATGGCCCCATTGACTCCTTTGCCCCATTCCACAACGTCAACTGCCCCCGTGGATTCCTGTACTTCAACAGACAGGTAGGAAGACCCCAGGACTGAGGCTGCTTCACGTTGCCCTCCTCACTTCCATCTGACACTCACCAGTGATGCCTGGGTCAGGAAGAGGTGCGGGGGCCCCCGAAATGAGGCCCTCAACGGCTCGTCACAGGGCAGGATCCTGGGTTTCATCTGGAGGGTCAGGGAGCTGTCTAGACAGTGGACAGGGCCAGGGTCAAAGAGGTGCAACCTGGGGCTTAACACTGGGAAAGCTTGGAGGACAGGGCAGGCGGCAGTGGAGACCGTAGCCCACAAGGGCACCCGTTTGCGGGGCCAAGGCCTAGTCCCTGCTCTGTGGCTCAGACCCCAGCCCTGCCCTTCAGGAGCTGTGTGACTCGGGGCAAGACACCCACTCTCTCCGAGCCTCCCATCTCCTCCTCCACGATGCCAGTATATTGATAGAGGTGACCCCAGGTGACTGAGAAAACAGCGATGATAGCACGGCCAGGGCTTTGTAGATGCTGACACGCTTGGGACCATGGGTGAAGGGGGGCCCTGGCAGGGGCTCCCTTGCCCGTCTGTGCAGACTCTGGTGTGGTCAGTGTACCGGTAAGCTTTTGCTTCCAGCCTCTAGCTTCCTGTGAGCCTGGTCCTCCCTTGCCCTGGCCCAGACAAGTCTGTGGCCAGCATCCCAGTCCTGGGTGAGCCTGGGGGAGGGGACAGCAAGCCGGTGAAGCACAGGACAGCTGGTCTCAGCCCCTTGCACACACCTGTGCCAGTAGAGCTGAGGGCTGTCCGCACGGAGCCCTCAGAAGCCTGGGATTTGCCTGGCCTGTCTTTGGCGGGTGCCTGGCTTCCCTGACCCTTGTACCCCGCCTCCCAGGGTGAGCTGAGGATCAGTGTCCTGCCTGCCTACTTGTCATACGACGCCCCGTGGCCTGTCAGGAAGATCCCACTGCGCTGCACAGCCCACTATGTGGCTTACCACGTGGAGTCCAAGGTCTGACCCCATCCCCTCGAGGCCAGAGACCCTCTGGGTCTTGCCTCCGGCCTGCCCGTGACGCCCTCCACTCTCCCAGGTGTATGCTGTTGCCACCAGCACCAACATGCCGTGCACCCGCATCCCACGCATGACTGGCGAAGAGAAGGAGTTTGAGACCATCGAGAGAGGTGCGAGATGCCCAGAGGGGGGCTTGCCGTTCGGGCTGCCCACCCTGACCGTCGCCTTTTGTCCTTGCAGACGACCGGTACATCCACCCGCAGCAGGAGGCCTTCTCCATCCAGCTCATCTCCCCAGTCAGCTGGGAGGCCATCCCTAATGCCAGGTGGGGCTGGGGCTGGCTGGGGACCTGGGGCCAGCCCGTAGGCTGCATCCTGACCCTGTCGTGTGCAGGATCGAGCTGGAGGAGTGGGAGCACGTGACCTGCATGAAGACGGTGTCGCTGCGCAGTGAGGAGACCGTGTCCGGCCTCAAGGGCTACGTGGCTGCTGGGACCTGCCTCATGCAGGGGGAGGAAGTCACGTGCCGAGGGCGGGTAAGGGGCTGGCAGGAGGGGGCGGGCCGTGCCCGGCAGCCCCAGCACCGACCCTGTGCCTCACCCACCCTCCTTCCCCGGCAGATCCTGATCATGGATGTGATCGAGGTGGTGCCTGAGCCTGGCCAACCCCTGACCAAGAACAAGTTCAAAGTCCTGTATGAGAAGGAGCAGAAAGGGCCAGTAACTGCCCTCTGCCACTGCAACGGCCACCTAGTGTCTGCCATCGGCCAGAAGGTGTGCCCTCTCCCACTGCCCTCCCGAGTCCTGCCGCTGCCTTCCGCTCGCTGCCTACTCCTTCTGTCCCCCTAGATCTTCCTGTGGAGCCTGCGGGCCAGCGAGCTGACCGGCATGGCCTTCATCGACACCCAGCTCTACATCCACCAGATGATCAGCGTCAAGAACTTCATCCTGGCCGCCGACGTCATGAAGAGCATTTCGCTGCTGCGCTATCAGGAGGAGAGCAAGACACTGAGCCTTGTGTCCCGGGTACCCGTGGGGCCTGCGCACAGTGCTGGGTGGGTGCTGGCCTCAGGCCGACCTTGACACCCCTCCTCCCCGTCCTCAGGATGCCAAGCCCCTGGAGGTGTACAGTGTGGACTTCATGGTGGACAACGCCCAACTGGGCTTCCTGGGTGAGCACGGGGCCTGGGGGGCTTTGGGGTCTTCCAGACCTTGGGTGTGGCCGGGCTGACCCTGGGCGCTCTGCTCCCCAGTGTCTGACCGTGACCGCAACCTCATGGTGTACATGTACCTGCCAGAAGGTGAGTGTTCCCTCTTCCCCTTTTGTGGGGCTGGGGGTTGGGCGGGCAGTGACCTGAGCTCCCTCCGGCTTAGCCAAAGAGAGCTTTGGGGGCATGCGCCTGCTCCGCCGGGCGGACTTCCACGTGGGCGCCCACGTGAACACGTTCTGGAGGACCCCATGCCGGGGGGCTGCCGAGGGACCAAGCAAGAAGTCAGTCGTGTGGGAGAACAAGCACATCACGTGGTTCGGTGAGTCCCGGGTCAGATGGGGGCGGGTGTGTGGCGCGGGGCAGGGGACGGTCAGCCCGGCTCACCCCGTGCCTCCCGCAGCCACGTTGGACGGCGGCATCGGGCTGCTACTGCCCATGCAGGAGAAGACCTACCGGCGGCTGCTAATGCTTCAGAACGCGCTGACCACCATGCTGCCCCACCACGCCGGCCTCAACCCCAGGGCCTTCCGGTGAGTTTGCCCCGCTCCCTCCCCCAACTCCTCTCCCCCCCCCCCTACCACGTCCTGCCGTCCTGCTGCCCGCCTGCCTCCCCAGGATGCTGCATGTGGACCGGCGCATCCTGCAGAACGCGGTGCGCAACGTCCTGGACGGGGAGCTGCTCAACCGCTACCTGTACCTCAGCACCATGGAGCGCGGCGAGCTGGCCAAGAAGATCGGCACCACCCCCGACATCGTAAGCCCACCCCGTCTGCCCCGCCCCGCCCTCCCCACCGCCCCCTAGCCCCTCACCAGCCCCTCTCTCTCTGCAGATCCTGGAGGACCTGCTGGAGACGGACCGCGTCACCGCCCACTTCTAGACCCACCCCCGTGCGCCACCCCCACCCCTTTTTGTACAAAACACGAGGAAAAAGAGTGATTTGAAGAGAGTTTGTGGTCATTACAGGGTCTCCCGTCTGGGCTGTGGCCACAGCCCCGTGTTGTCCCCCACACCCGCTCCAGGCCACCGCTGCCTCAGCGCCCCCGGTCTTGGGGCACGTGCACCTTCAACCCTGATCTGTTGCTTGGACGCTGGGTGAGCTCTGAGGTCTGCTGTCCCTGGGGCTCCCTAGGTCTCCAGGTACTGGGAGAGCTCCTGGGTCTCCGGCAGGAGGCCCAGCTGGAACAACAGCCGAACCAGGAGGGCAGTGAGCCGCATCGATAGGGTCTCCACCCTGGGGTGGGAGGGCACAGGGGTCACAGGTTGGTGGGGAGCAAGTATTGGCGGCCTGCCCCAGCCTGCCCCCTCCCACCCCCTCACCTTAGGGCCACTTCAAATTTGAATGTCTCCCAGATGACCTTGATGTGGCGCAGGAGGCTGGCACCGTAGACGCTCTGGTACGCCACACCCGCCAGGCGGCTCCAGCCCCTGACCGCACTGCCCAGAGACACGGTCAGTCCGGCACAGTCATTCCACCCCCCACCACCCCCCCGGGCATCACCAGCCAGCGCCCACCTCTTGGCCATGAGGAAGTAGCGGTCAACGGGGGCGCCCAGGGTGGTGGTGATGGCGCGCACGGTGTTGATGTTGCGCAGCACGAGCAGCATGGACCGCGGCAGGGCCTTGAGCACCCGCACGATGTCCTCGAAGTGCTCTCGCGCCATGGCCTGCATGTAGGCTGCCTCCTCGCGGCTCAGCAGGTGCGAGCGCCACAGCTGCCCCAGGCGCACGGGCCGCTGCATGAGCATCTCGGAGAAGAGGATATAGTCTGGGGGGGGCGGGGGGGGGGGGGACAGTGAGCCAGGCCCGCGTGCCCCGCGAGCCCACACGCCTGCACGCCCCAGCCTCACCTTGCACCCCAAGTGCGGCTGCGTGTGTCTTCATTGCCTCATCGTCCCTCAGGATGATGGCCCGCCACAGCTGGCACAGGGCTGCCCGGTCCCTAGGGGAGCTCAGCAGTAAGGCCAGAGCACCCCGGCCAGTGCCCCCCGCCCCCACCTCCCCCCCCCCCCCCTTGCTCCCTGCTTACTTCTCATCCAGAAACTGGTAGAGCCCATGGTCCAGCAGCACCAGCTGTGCCTTCCCATCTGGGCCTTTCCGCACCAGAACTAGGGACACAGCACATTGGCTCTCGCCCCCCTACCCCTGGCCCCCCACCCTCACCCCGGGGTGGGGGTTCTTCCTACCATTGCCAGGGTGGGGGTCAGAGTGGATGAAGCCTGTGTAAAATATCTGCTCAGCAAAAGTCTGAATGAGCTTCTCTGCTATCTGGAGAGAGAACAGGACTACGCCACCATGGCCCTGTGCTCAGGGCGCCCACACACCCCTCCCACATCCACGCGCCGACGCGCACGGCACTCACGTCCTTCACTGCCAGCCCCATGGTCTTGATGGCCTCCACATCGTTGACCTTGCAGCCTTCACAGAATTCAGCTGTCAGCACACGCTGGGAGAGAGCAAGTGGCTGAGCTCAGCAGGCCCGTACGTTCCCACCCAGGAGGGGGCCCAGCCCACCTTGCTGGACGTGTCCCAGTACACGCGGGGGACCACGATATAGCGGAAGTGCTGCAGCTCCTGTGCACAGCGCTCAGCGTTTCGGCCCTCGTTCTCGAAGTCCAGCTCCTGGGCCAGGGTGCCCTTCAGGTCCTGGGGGCCACATGGGCAGCTGGGGGTCCAGGTCAGGGACCAGCCCACCCCCAGCACACACGTGCAGACACTGCTCCAGCCTGCCTCTGGGCAGCGGTTACCTGGAGGACCCAGCTGAAGCCGAAGCTGGGGTGCATGAACTCGATGAGCTGGAGCAGGAGCTCCAGAGTGTGGATGTCGCCGTCAAAGCGGTCCCGCAGATCGATGTACTGCACCTGCGTCAGGCAAGGCTGCAGGGAGGACCCAGGGCCGCGACCACAGCCCCAGAGCCCGCTGTGGAGCGGCGCCCCCCCCACCCCCCATACCTTCACAGCCACGGCCGTGCCGTCGTGCAGCTTGGCTCGGTGCACCTGGGCCAGGCTCGCAGCAGCGATCGGCTGGTAGTCAAACTCCTGGAAGAGCTTGTGGGGTAGGGCCTGGAAGTCTTCAAGGAACAGCTCGTCTACCTGGCAGGAGAGGCTTCTTGGAGCAGCGTGGGGGCCGCTGCAAGGCCCCCAGCTCCCAGCCCAAGAGTAGGGCTCACCTCCCGGAAGCCGCGGGTGAGGGCCCTGTCCTCCAGCACACGCAGGGTCCTGATATACTCCGGGGGCAGCAGGTGGTTGAAGGAGCACAGCCCCTGGCCCAGCTTCACGTAGAGGCCCCCGTTGCTGATGGCCCCGGCCACCAGCGCGTCAGCCGCCCGCTGGTGACATGCAGACATCACCTCCAAGTACCCCGGGCTGTTCTGACCACAGGCATGGAGGGAAGGGATGGGGGCAGGCAGGTGCCTCCTTAGTGCCCCCAACACCTACCTCCATCTGGCCTGTCCCCTTCCCCTGGCCCTCCCCCCACCGTGGCCAGGACACGGGGACAAACCTCTTCCACCCCTCGCAGGACAACGTTTGCACACCACCAGTAGTCCAGGGAGATCTGGAGGCCGACCCTCAGAGACCTGTGGGCACAGGCTGTCCTCAGCCCTTGGCAGGCACTGGGCCTCAGACCCCCCACTAGCCCACCAGACCAAAGTGAGCACGTGGCAGGGGCTGTGGGGATCACAGGCCGGACCAGGACACAGAGGACGGGCTCTGGTCTAGCCTCCTTGCTCCCGGACAGCATTGCCGGCAGGGCGGTCTCCGTTCCTGGTCTGCACAATGGGCAGCCCGCGTCCATGCAACCCCTGTCCCTGAACGCACATCAGCGAGCATCCAGGATGTCTGGGGACGGCTCGCGCCCTACCAGTCAGGCATGGCTTCTTTCTCATTCTTTCACAGCAACTAAGAACTGGTGCAGCAGCGATGGCCGGCAAGCTGACTGCTGTCACCAGTTCCTATGTGCAGATGTGACCTGGCTCCAGGCCCCTCCGTACTGCTGGCCCTGCCTCTGTACTCAGCCTCCTTTCCCGGACTGGGCTCTGCCAGCCCCCCAGGCACTCTCCACATGTCCCCGGACAGCTCCACGGAGCTGTCCTGGGGGCCCAGGCCCCGCCTTATGACAGCGAGGGTACTCGCTCCCCGCCCTCCAGGCTATGGACAGGGACCCTGGGTCTGGAGAGGGAAAAAAACCAGGGCTGAGTCCAGGCCTCTGGCGTCACAGACCACAGACCCTCAGACCTTTGAGTGGGGTGTGGGGCTCCTGTTCTTCAGGAAAAAGCCCTGAGAGGACCTGAGGCCACTGGTCAAGCCAAACCTCTACCTCCCTGCCTCTTGGTCACCTCTGTCACAGAAGGGTCGGAATTAAAAGGCAGGAAGGAATAGGCTGCTAGATCCTGGATAGGTTTGCTTCCTTGCTGCAGTACACGCTGCTCCCAGCAGTCACGTAGAGCAGCGTGTGAGTTCAGCCCATGCCCTGTGCCTTCCAGACTGTCCCCCGTAGACCAGCTCTGCCCCACTCACCCCCTAGCCCCACACAGGAAACAAACAGGATTGCCTGTGAAGAAGGGAATGCATGGTTGGCAGGGTGAGCAAGGACACAGGATTTCTCTGAGCTCCACAGACGCAGGGGAGAGGGCTTCCCTCCCTGAATAATTCAGTCCAAAAGCCAATGCAAGGTCTGCAAAGGTGGGGGTGGGGTGGGGGTGGGGCTGGGTAACTGCTTCACGCAAGGTGACCGATCGAATAAGCCACTAAGTTAAAGACGGGGAAGCCAGGATTCTCCTAGTTGGAGAAGGGCGTCACAGATATAGAAAGGGAGAGAATGAGAAAGGTCCCTGTGGGGAAGTATCTGTGTGAAAGCAAGGTTTGGCAGGAAACAAACACACCTAAGTACGCGCGCGTGCACACATTCACGTGCCCTAACGGCCCCCAGCGCTAGTCTGGGAGGGCCTGGGAGCACACACACCCAACGTCTACATCATCCTTAAGACCCTTCTCCCACTCCCTTGGAGAGAAGCTGACTCCAGACCTGGGAAAGAACAAAATGAGCCTGGAGTATCTCAGTGCAAAAGGAGGAACCAAATGCTCCAGAAATGGAGACATGCCAAAAGGATTCAGGGGTAGGAATTGATGGGAGAAAAGAAAATAAAAAGCTGAGATGTTAATGGCAAAATCTACGTTCACAGCATAGTGTCTCCAATTCCACTGTTTTAAGTGTTCACTATAAAATGTTGGAGATAGGAGGAAGGATGTACACCTGAAACAAATAGTACACTATGTTAGCTCATTGGAATTTAGATAAAAACCTGGGGGGGGGGGGGGGGAAAAAAAGGATCGCAAAGGAAGGCCAGGTTGAAGGGGCTCCCACCAGCCAATCCCGGAGCAGTAGGCAACAAAAAAATCCACAGTGATGTCAACAGAGAGCGACCCACAGAATAAAAAATCCATGAGTCCAGACTGACACGAATAAATGGGGAAAAGAGAAATTTTTTTCTTACAGTACAATGACAACTAACAAACGTGGAAAGACTGAATTAGAAAAAAACACCATCTGGCGAACACATAAGAATGAATTCACCTGAGATGCCCCGGGAGCCCTGAGGCGGTGGGCAAGGGGCGGCAGGAACAGACATCGACATGACGCAAAGACCAGGAACCAAACAGCAAAGCTCACTGGGACGCACTGAAACCACGTGCCACCTGACAGGTGCAGAACGGTGTCATTTCCATGCTGTTCCTGCCCAAACGCACCAACTGAATCCAGCTGTGAGCACGCATCAGACAAACCCAACCAGAGAGGCCTTCTGCAAAAGGGGTCAGCAAAACTTTTCTTTACAGAGTTAGTATTTTGGGCTTTATGAGCCACACGGTCTCCACTCTGCTGTTGTAGTGAAAGCAGCCGCAGGCAACATGTACATAACAGACGTGACTACGGTTCCAAGAAAGCTTGATTTATAAAACACGCAGCAGCCACTTTTGGCCACAGTTTGCTGACCCCTGTTGTACATTACCGGCCTCTAAGCCTCCAGATGTGTCAAGGTCACTGTGTAATGAAGAATTAGCTTTATTCAGAAGGGCCTGCCTGGCCTTTGCCCCAAGCTCCTGGCAGGGGGCCTCTAAAACCGTGGGATTTCCTGAGTGACAGGAGAGTCTGATTCATGATGGGCCAGGATGGTTCATGCTAACGAAGAGCTCAGATCTCTAGAAAGATCAACCATGTGACTAGAATTTTGGGGGCTCTGAGCCAAGATATCAGCCCAGCTGGGGAGGGGAGGGAGACTGGACCCTGAGTTCAACCAGGAGGCCAATGATTCCATTGTTCCTATGTAATGGAACTCCACTAGAAACTGCTTGCCGAAGCTCAGGGAATACCCAAATGCACGGTCACACAACAACAGGGCAGGAGTGGGGGTGTAACGTGTCACTGAGGACACGGGAGCTCTGAGTTTGGGACTCTCCTGGACCTTACTCTGTCCATCTCTTCCTTGGGCTCATCCTAATTTGTATCTTTTTTGCTTTGATAACAACATAATCCAGAGGCCAGAACTTTCCTGAGTTCTGTGATTTGTCCTAAGGAACTATCGAAACTGTCTATGGGGATCCCTGAGGACAGCCCTAGGCACACGTGGGGGTTTGGGGGACCACGCTTGACCTCAAGTTTAGCCATAACAGCCAAGGAGAGGAGCGCCTGGTTGGCTCAGTCGGTTAAGCATACAACTCTTCATTTTGGCTCAGGTCATTATCTTGCGGTTTGTGGGTTTGAGCCCCACATCGGGCTCCACACTGTTAGTGTGGAGCCTGCTTGGTATTCTCTCTCTCCCTCTGCCTCTCTCTGTCTCAAAATAAATAAATCAACTTTAAAAAAAAAAGAGCCAAAGAGACAAGGGGGAATGTACCAGACTGCAGGAGATTAGAGATGGGCCTAGCATGGGATCCTTGTGCTAAAAAGGTTATTGCCGGGGCGCCTGGGTGGCGCAGTCGGTTAAGCGTCCGACTTCAGCCAGGTCACGATCTCGCGGTCCGTGAGTTCGAGCCCCGCGTCGGGCTCTGGGCTGATGGCTCAGAGCCTGGAGCCTGTTTCTGATTCTGTGTCTCCCTCTCTCTCTGCCCCTCCCCCGTTCATGCTCTGTCTCTCTCTCTGTCCCCAAAAAAAAAAAAAACTTAAAAAAAAAAAAATTTAAAAAGGTTATTGCCATACATGTGAATGAGCTAAGGTGGTTAGAGGCTTATAACGTATCAGCTTCCTGACTGTGCTTATGGAGAATGTCCTTGTTTAGGAAATACACTCAAGGTTTCAGGGATAATGGAGCACACTGACAACTTATTTGCAGAGGTTTCAAGGAAAAAGAAAAAGTTCTTTTGTGTTATTTTTACAACTTTTCTGGACATTTGAAATTGTATCCAAAAAAGGAAAGCCCAAAAGTTTCTGAAAAGTTAAAATTAAGTAAGGGGTGGGATAAGAAACCAAGGCCTTGGTGTGAACTTTCCACCATCCCCATCTTTGAGTCCTCACACATGTACGACATGTTCTGATCTCTGCTCTCTGCACCAGAACAAGCCCCCGACTCTCCTGGTGCTGAGCCGGTCCTGACCTGCCCCTGGCCTGTGCTCCGTCCATGGCTCCTGAGTACACAGTGCCCCTTACTCCAGAGGCCCTGTGGTCACCCTGTGCCCAGCCTGCCTCTCCTAGCAATTGCTGGGGCTTACAGCTGACAAGGACAGCTCCCCTCCCTCTAATCCCAGCTCAGCCTCAGAAAGCAAGCTGTAAAATTACATTTTCTTTTTAAAGGTTTAACTTTTTTTTTTTTTTTTTTTTTTATTTCGAAAATGTGAGCGTGCGCAGGGGAGGAGCAGAGAGAAGGAGACACAGAATCTGAAGAAGGCTCCAGGCTCTGAGCTGTCAGCACAGAGCCCAGCGTGGGGCTCGAATTCACGAATCGTGAAATCATGACCTGAGCCAAAGTCGGACGCTTAACCGACTGCGCCACCCACGCGCCCCTGTAAAATTACATTTTCTCAGGAAGGAAGCAGAGAAGGCAGGCATGCCAAGCCTGCTGACGGGGCACCCGATGCTGGGAAGTAACAGCACATGAGAGGCAGAAGGTGAGACAAGCCCAGACCTGCTGAGTGTGCATTTCAGAACCAGGCTGCATGGGGACAGTCCCCAACAGTCCTGCACAGTCCCACGTGGCGGAGGCTCACAGGAGACAAGACTCCGGGCCTGCCCTCGTCAACCTGAGGGCTGTGGAGACTGTGCAACCCTGCAGGACAGAGAAGTCATGGCCCAGAAGCTGCCCTCGAGCAAACCTGACCACCTGGGGAGACAGCCATCAGTGAGCTAAGAAGTGATGGGTTTGTGTCCTCACAGCAGGAAGTGGTCAAGCATTCAGCTCTCCAGCCATCTATGGCCTCCATTAGCATAAACCTGAGAAATTTCTGGCTAAGTGCTGAAGGCCTTAGCAGTCCTAAGCCTTCCCTTGAGAAATGACCCAGGTTTGAGAGGCTGCAGGTGCTCAGAGCTGGCAGAGCAGGACCACCCCCACACCCCGACCCTGCAGCCTCCTTGACCAAGGTCTCCTGTGAGCCGCTCTGCTGAGCAATCACGTGCACCCCCGGCCCGGCCCGACAGTGAGTTTCGCTAGAAGGAGGAGGTTTCACCCAACGCCAAGAGCTGCTCGTCAGGACTTCTGGCTGTGGGAACTCCTGGATCTGACCACAGCAGAAATGTCTAAGGTGCTCCAACAGGAAGATCACCCTTACTGCCTCCCTCCAAGAATCTTGCACTGAGACATAAGGGAGCGTGAAAAGGGCCTTTAGTTTAAGGCACCCTTGATATTAACGACCAGACACAGTCCATCTCTAGTCCAGTCCAATGGGAGTAGAGGAGGCATAACGGCCCTCCTCTCGGAGCCCCAATCCTCTCTGGATGCCAGCTTTCCGTGGGGGGTGAGGAGGGGGAGGAGGAGGGAGAGGACGAGAGGGGGGAGGGGGAGGAGCGGGGGCGAGGAGGGGGAGGAGGAGGGGAGGAGGCGGTGGTGGCAGCAGCCCGTCTGCCCACCAGCTGGCAGAAGCCTGAGGCAGGGGAGGCACCAGCTCTCGTCCCCCCAGCTGGTCAGAGCTGATCTGAAGGGTCTGCAGAGGTGCGGCCCGTGTGGGCGGCTCACCGGCACTTCGCCCACGTGGACCCTGCGGCGCTCAGCTGCTTCGGCCGGCGGCACGAGGGCGCCTGGAAGGCAGCCCGCAAGCGCCAAGCGGAACCCCAACCCTTCCTGGCCCCAGCTCAAGCCCACACGTGTCGTGTCGGGACGGGGCTGCGCCGGGGAGGAGCCGCGCCGCCCCCAGCCCCTTTTACCTGCTGAAGCGCCCGACACCGTCCACTACAAGCCTCATCCTTCTCTTCTCCTGAGGCTCTGCGGTGAAATAGCGGATCCCAAGAAGCAGGGGTACCCCCATCACCGTGGCAGACAGCGCCTTCCTCCACAGGGGCCGGGGTCTCGCGGACCTGGAGGGAGACAGGTACATGGCTCAGGTCACTTCGCTCCTGCCCCTGCCCACCGGGGCCCGGCTCTGCAGCTAACACGGGTTCCGGGTGCCCACGTGGACACTCGAGTGTTCCCGGTCACCTTGGACGCCGGGCTCCGAGGGGCCGCTGAGCACAGGAGGGGGCCCCTTGGCTACATGGGAAGCAGCTCGCAGGCAGAGCTGTGACCCTCGCAGGAGCGGGGCCTCCCGCGCCGTACGGAGCTATAGCCCGTCACCTCCACGACGGCCCAACCAGACGGCAGAGCGTCAGACAGCAGCGTGGGGCAACACGCACAGGTGACGGCTACTACGGTGCGAGGCCGCCAGGAGCCCAGCATCCAGCCACACGTCTGCCCCAGGTCACCAAGCAGCAGCCCCACCAGGCCCGGATCCGGCCTCCTGACACCGCCCCTCAATGCTGCCCCACTCCACCCACGGGCCCCAGGCCTGGAACCCCCTCACCCACATTTCTTGCTGCTTCCACCCCTGGCTGTGGCCCCATCCACGGCACTCCCGCCCTCCTGCACCGGCCTGGACCGGTCATTCTGTCTTCTCAGAGCACACGGCTCTAGCTGCGGTCTACTGGCCGCCGCTGGCCGGGAGTCCTGCCCCACGAACTCTGGGCCCTGGGTGGGGGTTCCACCAGAGAGCAATCTGTCTTGGGGTGGAAGCAGAGAAGCCCAGCCCTGGGCCACACAAGACAGGTCTTCCCTCCCTGCCTGGCAAGAAGCACGCGCCCTTGAGGGCACCTGTGGCTGTGGAGAACTCACCACCTTGCAGGCAGGACCCCGAGGCTTCTCCTGAAGAAGGTGGCAGGGGACGGGCAGGGCTCCTGCCCGCTCCGCAGCAGGGCAGAGTGGACGCGGCAGAGCTGGGCCTGCAGGGTGAGCGAGCGGCAAGGGGTCAGACGCGGCAAGAACTCGCCCTCCAGCTTCCTGCTGCCCCGGCATTCCCAGGCCTGGATCTGAGGGGCACCTGTGCCTTCCGGTGCCCAAATATGCCATCGGAGCAAGTCAGCATTGCCGGGCCCTGTGCGCGGGGCCCGGCCTGCATGTCTGACTCAGGAAGGCAAAGACCATCCCATCTCCTGCAAGTAAGGCCAAGATCCGGGAATCACAGGAGACAAGGAAAGGCTACACACAGTCTGCACCTCGACAGGTCACTAGAGACATCCCCGCCTCTGACACCCCTCAGTCCCTGCCTGACACTCCACTGGGGCCCTGGGACCTATGACGCCCGCCTCTGACACCCCTCAGTCCCTGCCTCTGACACTCCACTGGGGCCCTGCGACCTATGATTTACTCTTTTTCTGCTGTTTGCCCACTGACCAGCAGCCTCAGGAAGTCATTCTTAATTTCTAAAGGAAAGATCAATAATGCTTCATCACACAATCAGAAAGATGTCAGGGGGCACCTGGGTAGCTCAGTCGGTTAAGCATCCGACTCTTAGTTTAAGCTCAGGTCATGATCTTGCAGTTCGTGGGTTCGGGCCCACGTGGGGCTCTGTGCTGACAGCGTGGAGCCTGCTTGGGATTCTCTCTCCCCCATCCCTTCTCTCTCTGCCTCTGCCTCTCTCTCTCAAAATAAATAAATAAAGGAAAGGAAGGGAGGGAGGGAGGGAGGGAGGGAGGGATGGGCGGAGGGAGGAAGACAGATGTCAGACTCTCAGGTGGAAGACCAGAAGCAGGAAAAAGTTGTTCTGAGAGCACGTGCTAGGACCCAGAAGCAGGGACCCGGAGCGGGGCCGACGCACCGAACCAGAAAGAGTGCGGGGACTGCCTGGGGCGCCGCTTACTCCAGTGGCCATGGAAACCTCATGGCTCTCCTGCCCCGACAGCCTTGCTCTCTCGATCTTATTTTAATTATGAAATAAGAGTTCCTCAACCACAAATTCCCCAACTGCAAATTCTCCTTTTAGGGAAGAAAAGGTGGTGCGTAGTAAGTCATGACCCACGGCACAGATGCTAACGTTATCATCATGAAGCCCGGCCCAAATAAGGAATTGACTTTCCTAACATTTTCTGGCCAATGCACACAGCCCTGACGACAATTTCAAGGACTGCAAAACAACACAAAAGTCAAAGGAAAAGGTCCATGACCTATTGTCCCGAGAGGAGAGCGCAGGCTGACAGAAAACCTCTGCTCAGCAAGGCCACACACAGTGAGTGCAGATGCCCAAGGAAACCCCACAGAGGCCAGAAAGGCGGCCACAGGCAGAAGGATGGGGGCAGGCAGAGTCCCTAGGCTTTCTGTGCAAGGGACAGCATGGCCCGGGGCCCCCGCCGCCCTCAGGGCACCCCGCCCCCCCCCCCCCACCGCCCTCCAGCCCACGTGACCTGATTTGGCCACGCTGAGGCTCACCAGAAGAGGAAGCCCAGAGTATGGGCGTCTGTGAGCTCAGACATCTGGGGGACAGCTGCTCTGAACACTAGTATGTACCTGCAGGATGTGTGGTTCCCGCCAGGGTCTCCCACCTTGTTTGTCACACCCAGACCGCACACTCCCCTCAGACGCAGCTCTGTCCAGGCTCCGTCCGGCCCCCCCCTGTTCCCTTCAAGGTCTTCGGATATCGTACGCCTCACCTGATCCCGCATCTTCTAGCACACATACGCATCAAACAAACCCGCCAGAGATGCCCAGGATGACACTGGATCCTGCATGTGACCACGGACCTCAGACAAATGTAGACAAAGCCCAGAAGTCACAAGGGCAGTGTGAGGGCACAGGGAGGGAGGATCCATGACCTGGCAGCAAGTGGGACTTCCACGTGGACACCGAAGACGGTCTTCTGTGCAGAGGATGTGGGTTCAGGGAAGGCCCGAAGTCAGGAGAGCACAGGGCACTTCTGGGGAGGAGAGGTCCGCGGGGAGACACTGTATGCTCACAGGTGCAGCAGGGAGGGGGGCCGCTGCCCGAAAAGACCAGACTGGGGAGCAAGGTGAGCTGGGGCCAGGCAGGGCACCCCAAGGGGCCCTGGGGGTTTTCCTGCAGGGAATGGACGATGTGCTGGGGAGGTCAGCCCATGAGGAGGGGGCTGGGTGATGGAGCCAAGTGGATTCAAGACACGTGCGAGGGACTGGCAAGATGGCCCAAGGCCGGTGCCTGAGAGCCTGGGAGTGTCGCGACGCCGTCACTCGCCAGCTGCCTGAAATTCTGGCCCGAGAGAGCTGTGCTAGGAATCTGATCTCTGGAAGACAGTGAGCCCACTGAGTAAGAACAAGCCCACCGAGCAAGAACTGACGACAGCCACCAGCTGCCAGCCACTGGAGCTCAGCACTCAGTATCAGTGACCCTGAGCACACCCAACAAGTAGATCCAGGCTGTGGGACATTCTGTAAACAGCCTGCTCTCTTCAGAAAGTCATTAGGACCCATGACTTGGGAATACTGGTGCTGGGCACAGCCATTTATTAATTATCTCTACTTCTGTAAATATTTTCCAGTTTTTATAACAAGAAGTTAAAAAAAAAAAAGTCACAAGAAAAAAAGTGGGAAGACTTCTAGATCGAGAGGCCAAATAGACATGATACCGCGACGACGCACTTCAGGCTAAAAAAAGGCGCCTGCAAACACATTTCTGGGCAAATGAGCAAGTCAGAATATGGACAGACATTACAGGATTATTGTTCACATCTTTAGGCACGATTAAGCGAGAATGTTTTGTTGAGGTCATGCACACTGGAATGTTTAGAGACTGTTTATGTCTGCAACCTACTTTCAAATGGTCCAATGACAACAAAATACACAATTTCAAACAAAAATAAGAACAACTAGGGCAGGGGCGCCTGGGTGGCGCAGTCGGTTGAGCGTCCGACTTCAGCCAGGTCACGATCTCGCGGTCCGCGAGTTCGAGCCCCGCGTCAGGCTCTGGGCTGATGGCTCAGAGCCTGGAGCCTGTTTCCGATTCTGTGTCTCCCTCTCTCTCTGCCCCTCCCCCGTTCATGCTCTGTCTCTCTCTGTCCCAAAAATAAATAAAAACGTTGAAAAAAAAATTTTTAAAAGAACAACTAGGGCAGAATATTAAAAACGGGTGGATCTAGGTGGCCAGTAACTGGACAATTAACGATGTGGCAGCGTTCTGTCAGAGTGTGTCCCTATATTTAAACTTTCTCATGATCAAAGCTGCTATGATGCTCCAAGTCCCAGCCAGGAAGGTGGCATTGTTTTTGTGGTTTTTTTTAATTTATTTTTTAAATGTTTATTTATTTTTGAGAGAGAGAGAGAGAGAGAGAGAGAGAGCGAGAGAGAGCACACATGCTTGCAAGCAGGGGAGGGGCAAAAAGAGGGAGACAGAGGATCTGATGCGGGGCTCGAACTCACAAACCTTGAGATTATGCCCTGATCTCAAAGTCAGATGCTCAGCCAACTGAGCCACCCAAGGGCCCCTGTTTTTGTTTTTTTGACTTAACTTTTTACCTTTTTAATGATTCTGTTGTTTCCTTTATAAACTTTTAGTTCGTTGCAATCACTTACAAAGCTTTGTGTAGTTAACACAAATGACTAAACTATGAATTCTCTACTTGAAATATAGTCACAAACTTTTACCACCTCCTCCAAATGCAAATACTTTTACATACTTTCAATTCTATTTTTAACCTTCCTGACTTTTATGTTATTGTCATGCATTTTTTAAAGTTTATTTCAGTTTCAGTATAGTTAACACACCAGGTCGGATCAGCTTCAGGTGTAGGATATGACTCGGCACCTCCATAGGCCACCCGGTGCTCATCCCAAGTGCACTGCTTCACCCATCCCTCACCCCCTCTGGTGGCCAGCAGTGTGTTCTCCGGAGTGCAGAGTCTGTATTTTGGTTTGTCTGTTTCCCCCTTGTATTTGTTCTGTTTCTTAAATTCCACGTGAGTGAACTCACACAGTAGGTCTTCCTCTGACTGACTTACTTTGTTTAGCATTCTTACTCTCTGGCTCTATCCGTGTTGTTGCACATGGCAAGATTTCATTCCTTTTTATGGCTGAGTAATATTCTGGTGTGTGTGTGTGCGCGCGCGTGTGTTTGCACGTGCGCACATCTTCTTTATCCAGTCATCAGTCGGTGGACACTACAACTGCTCCCGTATCTTGGCTACTGCAAATATGCTGCAATAAACACCAGGGCGTATGTCCCTGTGAATTAGTGTTTCTGTATTTTGGAGGGAAAAAAGCTAGTAGTGCAATTACTGGACGGGAGGGTGGTTCTATTTTTAACTTTCTGAGGAACCTCCACACTGTTTTCCGCAGTGGCTGCACCAGTTTGCATTCCCACCAATAGTGTACAAGGGTTCCTTTTTCTCCGCGTCTGAGGAAGGTGGCATTTTGAAGATGAGGCAGCTGGTACAGGGCAGGGGTACTCACCGGGGGAGACTGTGTGCCCAGGACGTCTGGCACTGTTTGGAGACACTCTTAGCTGCCACATCCTGGGGAAAGGGGTGCTCTCGGTATTGAATGGGTGGAGGCCAGGGACACTGCTCGACACCACCCAGTGCCCAGGGTGGCCCTGCCCTAGAGACTCAGGCGGAGCCAAGGCTGAGGAGCTGGGGCAGACCATGAACCCAGACTTCTGAGCCTGTTAACTGGGATGCAGGCTCCGGCAAATGCTATCTGTGCGGTGTGTGTGGGTAAGTGACGTCCCTCTCTGTACCTTAGTTTCCCCATCTGTAAAGCAAGGACCGCTGTACTATTAACGTACAGGACAAGTGAATGGACATTTGCAAAGCACTCTGCACAGTGCCCAGCCCACACGACAGGCCAGGCAGATGGGCATGCTGAGGTCACGCTGGGGTCAAGGAGAAGCTACTCTCCACAGCCTTCCTGTGCCTTGCCGCCTGTGGGTCCCCGTGCCCTTACTCTCCTGCCAACAGCCTTGTCCCCACAAGCCACACCACCTAACATGAAGAAGTACATACCTGCTAGATTAAAGTGAACTACTTATATTAAAAGATCATCAGCCTCTTACTGCTTTTTCACAAGGAAGAAAAGCGGTTAGCCAAGAAGATGAGAGAGACTATTTGCAACATATGTAAAACTTGGAGATCGGTTATATACAGAATATGCAGAAATGCTCTAGTTAACTGGAGAAGGGTATGAGCAAAGTGAGAGGGCAGAAGAGTTCTGATGGGTTCATTGGTTCAGAGGCTGCACCACCGCAGACGAAGCAGGAAAACGCCCGAAGCCGATGGACAATGATTATTCTGAGACATCAGCTTTCAGAAGGGAAGGGAACGATCAGGGAGCTATTCCGGCCAATGAACTGGGGGGACAGAGCAAAAGGCCTCACGACTCGGAGGCTGAAGCAAGGGCTGGCCGGGAATGCAGCCTGGCAGCACCAGGCGTGGCTGCCTGAAGACCAGGGGCTGACCCCAGACTCCCCAGAAGCCCAGACCCTCCGGATGGCCCTGTGAGCGCTGAGCGGGAGGGGCCACGCTCGTGTTCTTTCATGGAGGAGAATGCTAAATCTGAATTATCTTTTACTGCTGAGCACATAGTAATAAATAACACATTTATTACTAAAGCACAAGGCCCTGGCTGCACCCCAAGCTTCAGGGTGGGGGAGGCCAGAAAGGTAACAGCCCCGGCCATAGCCCCCAGTAACAGTTTTCTGTTTTCTTAGATGCCGTTGCAGCAGGGGTGACTCCTCAGTCACCTTCCCATAACAAAGATCCCTCTGGTGGACCCCAGACAGCCCACGCAGCACCAGGCCCAGGCCTTTGTCCAGGCTGCTATTCTGCCTGGAACACCCTTCGCCAGACCCTACATTCATCAGTCCTGTCTGTCATCCCCCCGTCCGCCTCTGCACCTTGCACACACCTCTCCCGCTGTCCTTATCACACTGGAGTGTGACTGTTAGCTTATAGTCTCTGCCCCCCACCAGACTGTGCAGGGCTCACCTCTCCATCATCTCTGTGCTTCTAGGATCTAGTGCAGTGCCTGTTAGATAAAGCAGGAACTCGAGGAAGGCTTGTTGAATTGAGACAAACGGTGCTAAGCACAGAACGAACTAGCACCCCCACATGGCCCAGCCTTGGATGCTAGGTGAGCAATATGCACAATCAGGTAAGAGATGGCAGCAGCCCGGCTCTGAACAGGACTTCTAGGAAGAGGCCTCATGCTGACAACTCCAGAGCCCCACCAGGGTCCACAGGCACATTCCAGAACGTGGCTCCCTCCAGTTTGGGATGCCCAGTGCTCCTCAAACTATCCCCATCACCCAAGAGACATCCCCAAAGCCCAAAGAAGGCATGTGGCTATAAACACAGGGCAGAATCTGCAGCCAGATCTTCGAGGAACCAGCCCAGGACAACTGCCACCACATCACATATAACCCAAACCAGCCAGAGCTTGGGCACCAGGACACACCAGCAAACAGGAAGAGAGAGAGCTCTGGCTCCCCAGAATATCCCCCACACACACACACACACCAGGCCTTCTCACCAGGACGGCCACATGCCCTGGCTTGCCTGGGACAGTCCTGGCGCACGCGTGTCTCAACGGCCACCACTTCAGAGCCTTCCAGTTTGCATGAGCTGAGCTGGGCCTCCTCTACCCCAGCCTCTCATGCTTTCTTAGAGCGTGTGCACCGCCTGCCTGCAGACACAGTGTTCATCTGGAACTCAGCTAACAACCCATAAAGTAGCAACAACAACAAAAAGCTCTCAGTAGTCAGAATCAAACAGATATTCCAAAGTCAAAGACAAGCTGAGGTGCCGGTTTTTCTAGCACCCTGTCGATCAGACAGAGCAGATTAGCAGATGAAAGGTCACTGCAGGCGACCCAGCCCAAAGCGCGAAGAAGCAACTGCTGAACCTCACGATGAGGCCCTAAAACAGGAGGACTAGAGGTGACGAGAACCCGGGCACTTTCCAGCAGGGAGGAAACCAAGGCACAGCAGTGTTCCCGTGGGTAGGAAGTGAGACTGGAGAGGGCTCTGAGGGCCACGAACAGCCTGCCCTTTCTTTTCCAAGGGTCTGTGGCCTCTTGGCACCAGTCAGGACCCAGAAGCTGAATGGGCTCTGCTCCACTCGGCGGCTGTGAGCAGCCCCTGATCAGAAGCTAACGCCTGCCTGCCTGCTCCTTTGGCTGCCGGATTAAGTGACCCGACTATGTGCAGAAGCTCTGTACGCTGTAAAGTGCTGTGCCCAGGCCCACTCGGCGTCTCTCTGCCTGACTCGGACTAACCCTGTTCCACCTCAGACTACAACGCCTGTGCAGGGCAGCTGCTCCTGGCAAGGCACGACGCCGACTCGGCTAGGCTCACTGGACGAACACAAGCTCTGCGCAAAGCTCCAAGGTGAAGGTGTCTTCAGCTCTAAGCCCTCTGACGAAAAGCCCAGATCCCTGGGGAGGCCGTGGCTAGGACCTGGGTCAGTGATCGTGAGAGCCGGTTTAAACGGTGCCCGTCCTAACTGCAGATACAACACGAGGGGAGGCCCAACCAAGACAGAACTCGAGTAGCACCGCGATGGCAGGACAGCCGAGGGCCAGGCGGAAGTCTGGGTGGGGGTGGGGGACAGACCGCCTCCGAGCCAGGGCCGCTGTCAGCCCACCGGAGACACCGCGGCCCCCACACCTCCCAGAGTCCTCTTATCTCCTCACAAGCCGGGGGCAGGCGTCAGCTCAGGACAGTCTCAGGTGGCTTGGTGGCCAGGGGCAGGGTTCCCAGGGGAGCAGGCAGAAGGAAAGACGGGGACTCCGGTCTGGGATTATGGCAGAGATGAAGCAGTGAGGGGTAGGAAGGGTGTCCATCAGTCCAGGAAGCCAGGGCAGACTGCCCTGGGAAAAGGTGTCTCTGGACAGCGGTGTCCACGAGCGGATACGGTTTAGAGGTTGTCTCCGAGGCGGGTCCCTAACCCAGCACACGTGCTTCCGGAGAGAGGAGAGGGCTCTGCGGTGGGCTCGGGCTCCTAGGTGGTACCCAGCATCTCCCAACACAGCCTAGGGGCTTCTACCCTGAGGAACAGGGACTCTGAGAGATGTGAAGGACGCCCCCGAGAGCCCTGGGGGCCCCTGCCAGGCAGGGGGTCAGGGTCCCGGGGAGGGGGTGGTGTGGGGGGAGGGTCCCTGACAGGTGGGAGCGACGGTCCCGGGGCGGGGAGGAAGTGTCGGTGGGTTGTGAGGGTCCCTGACGGCGCCCAGGACGGGGCGGCTCTAGGGTGGCTCCGAGGGCTCCGGACGGAGACTGACGGGATCTGTGGCGCCCGCGCGGGGGGACGACTCACCGGCCGCCACATCTTCCAGGCCGCCGCTCTGCTCCCGCTCGCCGCAGACTCGCGTCTTCCGGCCCAGCAGTCCCCGCGAGGCGGGGAGCAGGGCGCACGCGCGCCCCGCCCCGAAGGCGGTGGGCGGAGCCCTAGGCCACGCCCCCGCGTGCTGGCCTCCGCGGCGGAGCAGCGCCTCCTGGCGGCGCCCGTGAGCTTGCTTTAGGGCTTGGACAGCGCCAGGCGCCTGGGCCGGGGAGGACGCGGCCCGGGCGGCGGCGGCCAGTCGGACAGGCAATTCCCGGGTCAGGGCTCACTGCGGCTCGGGACGGGGAGTGGGGGGTCTTCTCCCACCCGGATGGAAGCTGAGGCTCGGGGAGGTCGGCGCACTCGCTCCCCAGGACCTCACAGCGTGGGCGGACGCCGGAGGGAGATGGGAGCGCACGGCGGGCAGGGGGCCGCTGCTCAGAGAGCCGGAGCCCCGCCGGTGGGGCGGGGAGGGGCGGCCCGCCAGCTCAGCACAGCTGTGCCACGGGTTAAGGTGAAACTGCTTTGCGGCTCGCTTTCCTCGCTGCAAAATGAGGCTGTGACTGAGTTGCCGAGGCAGCTCCTTGTTCCGTGCAACGCCCTTGTTCCTTGGACCCAAGCCGGGGATGCCTCGGAGCGCCTGCTGTGTGCGGGGCGTCAGGGAAGGCGGGCAGTCCAACACGCCGGGATTGGGGCGCACAGGGCAGGCAAGGCCCACGGGCAGTCTTCTTCCTCCCGCACCCGCCCGCCAGCCGGCCCGGATGGCAGGGCAGGACCCCGTCCCCTCCCCTCAAAGGCCCTCTGAGCCCGGGCCGGTGCTCCTCCTCCCTCCTCTCACCCCTGCCAGGGTAACCCCACTCGCTCGGGGTTCTCTCCTCAGGCAGTCAAAACCCCGCCTCCCCGGTACCCCAGCCTGCTACCACCCAGCGGAGCTTCCCCAAAGGCAGCCTCAGCGCAGAGCTCGCGCCGCCCCCCTCCCGGCACCTCCTCTCAGCAGCCACGCCCCTCGAGGTCGGGGACTCGGGGACGAAGCCTCCAGCTGCCTGGCCGTCCTGCAGCGGCCGCCCTGGGCCTGTGTCCCCTGCTGCACACCTGCTAGCCCCACCGTCACGTGGACTGCCCTGAAAGCTTTCTCCACGTTGGCCGATCCCACCTGGCAGCTCCTCCCCATCCTCCCACATTGTTCCTTTCCTCCAGCACCGCCCCCTCTCCTCCCACCTGGTTCCTCCCTCTCCTCCTAGTTCCTCCCCGTCCAGCCCAATGGTGCCTGCTTTTTGTCGCTACCCCTGGGCCAAGTGAAGCCAGCGTCTCCGGCCACGGGACACACCACCCCAGGTCTCTTCTGCTACAACATGGCTGGCTATCCAGAAGCACCTTGTTCCCGTTGTCCGCAGTATGACAAACGCTGGGCTCCATACTCTGGCCGAACACAGACAGCTGCCTTCACTGTTTTGTGGTTGTTGTTGTTGTTGTTGTTGTTGTTGTTGTTGTTGTTCTGTCTGCCTTGCCAGGAAGACAGTCTTCACCACCGCGTCCCTGGAGTCCAGGCCATGGCCTGACAGTGGAACTTGAGCCCCTCCCAAGGCCAGGCTTTCTGGAATGTTCCCAGTTGCCCACATTCAGCCTCCTCACCTAACCCCATAATGTTTAATGAAACAGGTCCAGGAGTTACCCCATATGGAAATGCTCCCCGGGTGTCTGAGAAGTGACCCTAGCAAGGCTGAGAGTAGCAACATGAGCTCCGACACGGACACTCAGGAAGCCTGGGCCACCTGCCCTGGGGCTGGGAGTGGAGGTGGGTGAGGGGCTTTCTTGTCCACTTTTGGGAAACAAGGGACAGCCAGTTACCACTCCCCAGACTCACAAAGGAATGACCTCTGTTCTGTTGCCACATCAGAGGACCCTAGTACTGACTGGGGCTCCTGTCCCAGGCACAGGCACCTGGACTGAATGGGGGGCTCTACCCCTGGTGGTGCTATGTGAAGTTATTTCCCCAAAACTGAGGCAGCTGGGTCCCAGGAACAAGAAAACCTTCTACCAAGTGACCACTACTCCTGGTCCACCCAAACCGCACACACAGTCCACTCCAGTGCTGTCCGCCAGTCCCCCATGCCAAGCACATCTCCCAAACCTCCCAGCAGCCCTGTGTTCCCAGGCCTTTGAGTCTACAAAACTGTTGTTGGTTTTTAATGGATTTACTAAGAAGCATGACTCTCACACAAACATAAACGAACATGTATCTGATGACTGAACAGTGTTCCTGCAAAAGACAGGTCCAGGTCCTAACCTCTGCATTTTGTGATAGGACTTTATTTGGAAATAGGGGTGTTACGGATGTAATTGAGGTAAGGTTCTCCTGATGAGATCATCCTGGAGGAGGATGGGCTCTAAGTCCAGTGGCTGGTGTCTTTAGAAGAGAGAGAGAAAGAGACCTGAGACACGGGGAGAAGCCGATGTGAAGGCAGAGTTGGAGACAGAGGGATGTGGCCACGAACCAAGGGACGCCCAGGATCACTGGCAACACCATAAGCAGGGAAGGGCCTTGGAACAGGGTCTGCCTCAACATCCAGAAAGAGCCAGCCCTGTCAACACCTTGATTTCAGGTCTCTGGCTTCCAGCACTCTCATGGAATAAATTTCTGTCATTGTAAGCCACCAAGTTTGTGGTGATTTGTTTCATCATTCCTTTTTTTTTTTTTTTTAATGTTTAATGTTTACTTATTTTTGAGAGAGAAACAGAGTGCGAGCAGGGGAGGGGCAGAGAGAGAGGGGAGACACAGAATCCGAAGCAGGATTCAGGCTCTGAGCTGTCGGCACAGAGTCCGATGTGGGGCTAGAACCCAGGAGCTGTGAGATCATGACCTGAGCCGAAGTCAGATGCTTAACCGACTGAGCCACCCAGGCGCACCTGTTTCATCATTCCTAAAAAACCAGTACAGTGTGTCAAAGGTTGACTAAACTCTTAACTAATGAGAGAACAAGGAAGTGACTACAGATTCAAAAGAAATTCAAAACCCACAAGTTTATGTGGAGTAAAGAGATGATGAAATGAATTTTTTCTTTTCTTTATTTATTTAAAATATATTTTTAAGTAACTTTTACAGCCAACGTGGGGCTCGAACTCACAACCCTAAGATCAAGAGTCACACACTCTACCAACTGAGCCGGCCAGGTGCCCCTGTTTGTTTGTTTTTAAAATTCCGTTTTATAATCTGTAAAATAAAGTGTTTATGACATTTACATTTTTTGAAATGAATTTAAACATAGATGGAGATTGACATTTTCCACACACAAAAAAGCAATTGAATCTCCACCGAACCACATTTATTCACAAATCTATGAAAACGAAATGTCTGCATTGTTATTGGTCATCTACGATTTAGAGAGCTGTAAGACAGCTCTGAGGGGATGAGAGGTAGATCTGGTAGAATCAGAATCAAATAATCCAGAAAGGTGGACTCTGACCAGGTGTGGTTTTCTGTTAGAAATACCACTAATGTGGGACACCTGGGTGGCTCAGTCGCTTGAGCGTCTGACTCTCGATCTCAGCTCAGGTCATGATCTCACGGTATTTATTACATGGTATTAATACATTTTGTTTATTCCAAAATTTAAAGTGCTTATTACTGTCTCCTCCCAACTTCCAATTAAAAACAATTTTTTTTTTCCCATGGGACACACGGGTGGCTCAGTTGGTTGAGCATCCGACTTCAGCTCAGGTCATGATCTCACCGTTAGGGAGTTTGAGCCCCACAACAGGCTCACTGCTGTCCGCACAGAGCCGTCTTCGGATCCTCTGTCCTCCTTTCGCTCTGCACCTCCCCCACTTGTGCTCTCTCTCAAAAATAAATAAATATTTTAAAAATTTTCAAGAGAGACAGAGCGCACGCTCATGTGTGCATGCACATGAGTGGGGGGGGGGGGCAGAGAGAGAGAGAGAGAGAGAGAGAGAATTCCAAGCAGGCTCCGCACTGTCAGCACAGAGCCCCATGCGGGGCTCAAACCCACAAACTGTGAGTTCGTGACCTGGGCTGAAATCAAGTCAGAGGTCTGACTGAGCCACCCAGGCCCCCAAAAATAAACATTTAAAAAAATAAATAAGGGGTGCCTGGGAGGCTCTGTCAGTTAAGCGTCTGACTCGTGGTTTCAGCTCAGGTCATGATCTTGTGGTTCATGAGTTCAAGCCCCAAGGTGGGCCCTGCACTGATGGTGCAGAGCCTGCTTGGAATTCTGTCTCTCTCCCTCTCCCACTACTCCTCCCCTGCTTGTGTTTCCTCTCACTCTCAAAAATAAATAAATAAACTTACAAAATTTTTTTTTCAAATAAGATCACTCTGGGCCGTAAAATGAGGCTGGTCTTAGTAAGTGTGATCCAGTCATTTATGGGGGCGTAACAAGTGTTAAACCATAGATTTGCTTTGCTGGAAGTTTCATAAGAAATCTCGGAGTGAAGTTTCAAAAGTCTCTATTATTCTCCCAAGGTGCGAAACACAATACCTATTAGTTGGGTGAATTTCTACATTCCTGAACCTGCTAGGAAGTGACTCTTCCTGACCACCTCCTGTAAGGCCCAGAATCCGAGGAGGGTTTTGAGTCTTTTTTTTTTTTTTTTTTTTTTTTGAGTGTGGCTAAAGTTTTCTCACTTTTGTTGATCTTTTCAAAGAACCAGCTCCTGTTCACTTGATTTTTTTAGTTTCTGTTTCATTTATTTTTGCTGTAATGTTTATTATTTTCTTCCTCATATTTGTTTTGGTCTCTGTTCTTCTGTTTCTAGCTATTTCAGGTGTAAAGTTAGGCTGTTTGAGATTTTTCTTGCTTCTTGATGTAGGCCTGTATTGCTATAAACTTCCCTCTCCCTCTTAGATCAGTTTTGCTGCATCCCAAAGATTTTGGACAAGTGTGTGTTCATTTTTATTTGTCTCCATGTAGTTTGTAATTTCCTCTCTGCTCTCTTAGTTGGCCCACTCCTCGTTTAGCAGCATGTTATTTAGCTTCCATGTGTCTGTGCTCTTTCCAGATTTTTTCTTGTGGTTGATTTCTTTTGGTTGCAAAAGATGCATGATATGACTTCAATCTCTTTGAATTTGTTGAGACTTGTTTTGTGGCCTAACATGTGATCTATTCTGGAGAATGTTCCGTGTGCACTTGAAAAGAATGTGTATTGCAATCCCTATCAAAATAACACCAGCATTCTTCACAGAGCTAGAACAAACAACCCCAAGATTTGTATGGCACCAGAAAAGACCCCGAATAGCCAAAGCAATCTTCAAAAAGAAAACCAAAGCAGGAGGCATCACAATCCTGGACTTCAGCTGTATTGCAAAGCTGTAATCATCAAGGCAGTGTTGTACTAGCACAAAAACAGACACTCAGATGAATGGAACAGAATAGAGAACCCAGAAATGGACCCACAAATGTATGGTCAACTAATCTTTGACAAAGCAGGAAAGAATATCCAATGGAATAAAGACAGTCTCTTCAGCAAGTGGTGCTGGGAAAACTGGACAGCGACACGCAGAAGAATGAATCTGGACCACTTCCTTACACCAGACACAAAAATAACCTCAAAATGGATGAAAGGCCTAAATGTAAGACAGGAAGCCATTAAAATCCTCAAGGAGAAAGCGGGAAAAAACCTCTTTGATCTTGCTCGCAGCAACTTCTTACTCAACACGTCTCCGGAGGCAAGGGAAACAAAAGCAAAAATGAACTATTGGGACCTCATCAAAATAAAAAGCATCTGCACAGCGAAGGAAACAATCAGCAAAACTAAAAGGCAACTGACAGAATGGGAGAAGATATTTGCAAATGACATATCAGATAAAGGGTTAGTATCCAAAATCTATAAAGAACTTATCGAACTCAACACCCAAAAAACAAATAATCCAGTGAAGAAATGGGCAAAAGACATGAATAGACACTTCTCCAAACAAGACATCCAGATGGCCAACCAACACATGAAAAAATGCTTATCATCACTCATTATCAGGGAAATACAAATCAAAACCACAGTGAGATATCACTTCACACCTGTCAGAATGGTTAATATTAACATCAGGCAACAACAGATGTTGGCGAGGATGCGGAGAAAGAGGATCTCTTTTGCATTGTTGGTGGGAATGCAAACTGGTGCGGCCACTCTGGAAAACAGTCTGGAGGTTCCTCAAAAAATTAAAAATAGAACTACCCTAAACCCAGCAATTGCACTACTAGGTAACTATCCAAGGGATACAGCTGTGCTGATTCGAAGGGGCACATGCACCCCCATGTTTATAGCAGTGCTACCAACAATAGCCAAAGTATGGAAAGAGCCCAAATGTCCATTGACTGATGAATGGATAAAGAAGATGTGGTATCTATATAAAATGGAGTATTACTCACCAATCAAAAAGAATGATATCTCACCATTTGCAACTACATGGATAGAACTAGAGGGTATTATGCTAAGCAAAGTCAGAGAAAGACAAATATCATGTGACTTCACTAGTATGAGGAATTTAAGATACAAAACAGATGAACATAAAGGAAGGAAGCAAAAGAAATATAAAAATAGGGAGGGGACAAAACATAAGAGACTCTTAAATATAGAGAACAAACAAAGAGTTGCTGGAGGGCTTGTTGGAGGGAGGATGGGCTAAATAGGTAAGGGGCATTAAGGAATCTACTCCTGAAATCATTGTTACACTATATGCTAACTAACTTGGATGTAAATTAAAGAAGAAAAAGAAAAAGAAAAAGAAAAGAATGTGTATTCTACCCTTTTAAGATGAAGTGTTCTGACTATATCTGTTAGATTCGTCTGGTCCAATGTGTCTTCAAAGTCATTATTTCCTTGTTGATTTTCTATTTGGATGAGTCATGCATTGACATAAGTGGGGTGTTGAAGTCCCCTACTATTATTGTGTTACAATTGATTGCTTACTTTATGTTTGTTATCAGCTGCTTTATGTTTTGGGTACTCCCATCTTGGGTGTATAAATATTTACAATTGTTATATCTTCTTGTTGGATTGTCCCTTTTATGATTATGTAGTTTCCTTCTTTGTCTCTTATTGCAGGCTTTGGCTTTTTTTTTTTAGGTTTATTTATTTATTTTGAGACAGTGTGAGAGAGAGCGAGAGAGAGAGAGAGAGAGTGAGAGAGAGGGCAGGAGCAGGGGAGGGACAGAGAGAGAGGGAGAGAGAGAGAATCCCAAGCAGGCTCTGCCCTGTCAGCGTGAAGCCCAACACAGGGCTCAATCTCACAGACTGGACCATGAGATCATGACCTGAGCCCAAATCAAGAGTCAGATGCTTAACCTGCTGAGACACCCAGGTGCCCTGCAGGCTTTGTTTATAGTCTATTCTGTTGATATATGTGTTGCTGTCCCAGCAACTTCCACTTACATGATTAATCCTTTCCCACCCCTTCATTTTCAACTGCAGATGTCCTTACATCTGAAATAGGTATCTTGTAGGCATCATAAAGATGGGTCTTGCCTTTTTTAAAAAAATGTGTATTTTTGAAAGAGAGAGAGAGGGAGGAAGGGAGAATGAGCTGGGGAGGGGCAGAGAGAGAGGGGGACAAAAGATCTGAAGTGGGATCTGTGCTGACAGCAGAGAGCCCAACATAGGGGCTTGAGCCCACAAACCAGGAGATCATGACCTGAGTTGAAGTCAGACGCTTAACCAACTGAGCCACCCACGTGCCCCGGGTCTTGCCTTTTTATCCGTTCTATCACCCTATGTCTTTTGATTGGAGTGTTTAGTCCATTTACATTGAAATTAATTATTGACAGGTAGGTATTTCTTGCCATTTTGTTTCTTGTTTTATGGTGGTTTTTGTGGTTCTCTGTTCCTTTCTTCTCTTGTTCTCTTCTCTCACGTCTTGCTGGCTTCCTTTAGTGGTTGGATTCCTTTCTCTTTATTTTTTGTGTATCTATTATAGGTTTTTGAGTTGTGGTTACCATTAGGTTTGTACACAACCTCCTCTGCATATAGCAGTCAGTCTGTGTTAAGTTGATGATAGCTTAAGTTTGAACGCATTCTTTACTCCTCCCCACCCCACCATGTTTTAGGCATATGGCATCATACTTGACAACCTTTTATTTTGTGAATCCTTTGACTGACTTTTATAGATATACTTAATTTTGCTGCTTTTGTGCTTCCTACTTTTTTTTTACTCTTACTCACGGTCTTTTCTTTCCACTCAGAGTTCCCTTTAACATTTTTTGTAGGACTGGCTTAGTGGTGATGAGTTCCTTTAATTTTTGTTTGTCTGGGAAGCTCTTTCTCTCACCTTCTGTTCTTTTTTTTTTTTTTAACGTTTATTTATTTTTGAGACAGAGAGAGGCAGAGCATGAACGGGGGAGGGGCAGAGAGAGAGGGAGACACAGAATCTGAAACAGGCTCCAGGCTCTGAGCAGTCAGCACAGAGCCCGACGTGGGGCTCGAACTCACGGACCGCGAGATCGTGACCTGAGCCGAAGTCGGACGCTTAACCGACTGAGCCACCCAGGCGCCCCTCTCTCACCTTCTGTTCTAAATGATAGCCTTGCTGGATAGAGAATTCTGGCTGAAAGTTTTTTTTCTTTCAGCACTTTGAAAATATTATACCATTCCCTCTGGCCTGCAACGTTTCTGCTGAAAAATCCCCTGATAGCCCTATGGGGTTTCCCTTATATGTAACAGTTTTTCTTTCCTGTTGCTGCTCTTAAAATTCTCTCTTTATCACTACTTTTTGCCATTTTGATTACTATGTGTCTTGGTTTGGACTTCCTTGGGTTGATTTTGTTGGAGGCTCTCTGTGCCTCATGCATCTGGATTTTTGTTTTCTTCCCCAGATTTCAGAAGTTTTCAGCTGTTATTTCTTCAAGTTAATTTTCTTCCCCCTTTTCTCTTTCTTCCTTTTCTGGGGTCCCTATAATGCGAATGTTATTATATTTGATGGTGCTGCTGAGTTCCCTTAACCTAGACTCAGTTTTTATTATTCCTTTTTCTTTTTGCTGTTCAGCTTGGGTGCTTTCCATTAGTCTATCCTCCAGGTCGCGAATCTGTTCTTCTGCTTCCTCTAATCTGCTATTTATTATTCCTTTTGATGTATTTTTATTTTCAGTATGGAGTTCTTCATCTCTAATCAGTTCTTCTTTGTTTTCCATCTGTTTGGTGAGGGTCTCACTGAGGTCCTCCACTCTTTTCTCAAGCCCAGTGAGTATCTTTATGACCATTACTTTAAATTCTCCATCAGGCATATTACTTACCTCCATTTCATTTAGGTGTCTTGCTGCGGTTTTGTCCTGTTCTTTCATTTGGGACACATTTCTCTGTCTCCTCATTTTGTCTAACTCTCTGTGTCTGTTCCTATGTTTTAGGAAATTCAGCTACAACTCTTGTTCTGGAAAGTAATGGCCCTTAAGAAGAAGTCCTATAGTGCAATCTCCCCTGTTCACCCAAAACTGGTGCTTCGGGGTCTCTTCCATGTATGTTGCATGCACCCTACTACTGCGACTGAGCCACTTTTTTCTTCAGTCCATTCATCTGTAATGGCTCTCTTTGCCTGTTGTGGGCAGGGTTTGGTCCCTGTGTTGTTAGTGGGCCAGTCTGGGGCCATCTTGTGCTTCAGTTGAGTCAGACCAGGCATTTGCCAGAGCTGTGGCAGCACTGAACTGCAGGGCACCTTCTCTGTGTTGTCCCCTGAGCTTTTACTGAAGTCAGACTAGGAGATTTTTTTTTTCCAGACTAGGAGAGTTTTATAGGCTGTGACTCCATAAAGTCAACCCAAGCTCCATAGAAGTGGTCAATCATACCTGATTAGTGAGTGACACTCTCAGCATCGCAGTCTGAAAGACCTTGAGTGCATAGCTGGTTTTTCCTATTTTGTCTTGGTAAAAAGGAGGATAAGCTACTGAACATATGTAAATATCTATAGCGCCATGAAAGGTACAACACTCAGTTTCTGACTATCAGGGTCAGGGAGGTGACTCAGTGAGAATCGAATGTCATTTAAATGGAATATTGGGGCACCTGGCCAGGTGGAAGCACATGAGATTATTCATCTTGGGGTTGTGAGTTCAGGCCCACACTGAGTGTAGAGATGACTTAAATAAACAAACTCTAAAACAAACAAACATGTAGATAAATGGAATATTACTCAGAATGAGATCTTGCCATTTGCAACAATATCAATGGACCCAGAAGGTATTATGCTAAGTGAAGTAAGTCAGACAGAGAAAGACAAATACCACATGATTTTACTTATATGTGAGATCTAAGAAACAAAACAAATGAACAAATAAACAAACAAAAGACCCATAAATACAGAGAACAAAATAGTGACTGCCAGAGGGGAGGTAGATGGGGGAATGGGCAAAATGGGTGAAGCGGAGTGGGAGATACAGGTTTCCAGTTATGGAATGAATAAGCCATGGGTATGAAAGGTACAGCACAGGGAATATAGCCAATGATATCGTAACAGTATTATATGGTGACAGATGGTAGCTACACTTGTGGTAAGCACAGCATAACATATAGAGTTACCAAATCACTATGTGACACACCTGAAATTAATGTGACATTGTGTGTTAACTATACTTCAGTTAAAAAAAAACTGAGGGGGTGTCTGGCTGATGCAATCAGGGTGTGCAACTCTTGAGCTCAGGGTTGTGAGTTTGAGCCCCACATTAGGTGTAGAGATTACTTAAAAACAAAATATTTGAAAATATAAAGATTGCATTTCAGTTTATAGAAAGAGTCTACTAAATTGATATGGTTACAAATAGCTTGAGGGAAAGAGAAAGGGCCTCGTTAGGTACCCAGGAAATAGAACATTAAAACATCAATGGTATTCAGGCAAATGACCGTAGTGACATTTGCCTTACCTGCACACACAGTCTTGTTAGCAATCCTTGGTCTGCTGGGTTTGGAATGAGCATCCAGCCCATGGAATCAGCTTCTTCTTGGTGAGAGACTGGAAACACTAACTCAGCCCCAGAAGTGGTTTGAAAGTCACCTGAGTGATGCCAGCAGAAGCTGTGCCCAGAGTCCATTCTCCAAGTGGTCAATAGCTCGAAGTCTGCTTCTTTTTCTAGGGGGTTTTGGGACTGTCCTTAATTGAAGACACAGCCTCCCCCCTGTGGCTGACTGCAGAGCCTCAGGCCAAACAAAAGATGACAGAGACTCAGTGGATGTGGTTAATTTACTACCGAACATTTTCAAATGTAAGCGGTCTTATGAGAGTTCAAAATAAGAATAATGCAACCGATAAAGAAATTTGGTTGTTTCTGTGACATGCAAGGCAAAGATCATAAAACCAATTTTTAAAAAATGTAGATAAAATCTCTTTAAACCCATTTAAACCTGATTCAACCTGTTTTCAGAGAAGATGGTTAATGTTACATCTGATTTATAAATGTGGGTGAATAATATCTACAGTGGAAAAAATTATGATATATAACAGTAATTCTGAGGCAAAATATACACTAAAGCCAAAGAATATGCCAAAAACACCAGTAAAGTAATTCAGTGAGTCTGAAGCAGGGCTAAGATACCTATATTTTTTATAAAACTCCATGGATGAGTCTGATGTGCATCCCAGGTTGAGAACCCAGAATTAGAAGGTGCTAGATTCAGATTACAGAAGTCAGAATGGGCTGAGCTAGATTTAAATAATAACTGAAATTTGGTGATTAATATTGCACTCCTGTTGCCAAAGACCATCAGGCAAAGGGCCAGCAGGACTCCTGCAAACGTAGGGACATGTGGCAGACCTACTGCATGTTGTGACAGATGTTTCACTGAGGTTAAAACATTATGGACAATGTGAACTTTGGCAAATCTCCAGGGACTTCCCATGGCGCTTTCCCATGGAGTATGTGATTTCTAAAATGTTTTTGTTAAAACCTTTTTACCTGTATAAATTTGACCTGGAGAAGGCTGAGCACCTCCTCTGTTAGGATGCCTCTTTACAATAATGGCATATCTAACAAACATGATTAATTCTAGAGTCTCTCTTTTCATAAAGTAAGAGGTCACGGGGCTCCTCGGTGACTCAGTCGGTTGAGTATCTGACTCTTGATTTCAGCTCAGGTCATGATCTCACAGTTTGTGGGATTGAGCCCTGTGTCAGGCTCTATGCTAACAGCGCAGAGCCTGCTTGGGATTCTTCTCTCTCTCTCTCTCTCTCTCTCTCTCTCTCTCTCTCTCCTCGCCCTTCCCCTGCTCACGTGCGCGTGTGCACACACACACACACTCTCTCTCTTACAAAATAAACATTAAAAAGAATAATAGTAAATATAAACGTTTTTAATTTTGATGAAGTCCAATTTATCTACTTTTCCTTTTGTATGCTTTTAGATTCTGAAATTTTATTCCTATGTTTTCTTCCAAGAATTTCATAGTTGCAACTCTTAAATTTAGCTCTATGGTCTGTTTTGAGTTAATTTTTGCATATGGTGTGATGTAAGGGTTCAACTTCATTCTTTTGCTTGTGGATGTCCAATTGTATAAGAGATTATTCTTTCAACATTGAATTGTCTTGGCACCTTGTCAAAAATCAAATAACCATAAGTGTAATGTGCCATCTGAACTTCAGAGTCTACCTTATTGACCTTGCGTCTATTCTTACATTGGTACCATACTGCCCAGTCTTTTTTTTTTTTTTTTTAAGTAATCTCCATGCCCAACATGGGGCTTGAAATCATGACCCTGAGATCAAGAGTCACATACTCCACCAACTGATCCAGGCAGGACATCAGTACTGCCCAATCTTTTGTTTTTTTAAATGTTCATTTATTTATTTTGAGAGAGAGAGAGAGAGAGACCGGTGGGGGCTGCGGGGTGGGGGTGGGGGTGAGGAGAGAATCCCAAGCAGGCTCCTCACTGTCATCACAGAGCCAGATGCAGGGTTTGAGCTCATGCCGTGAGATCGTGACCTGAGCCGAAATTGAGTTGGACGCTTAACCGACTGAGGCACCCAGGTGTCCCCATAATTTCTCTTCAAATTGTTCATTGTTAGTGTATATAAATACAACTGATCTCTGTATATTGATCTTGTATCTACAACCCTGTTAACTTCCTTTTTAGTTCTAACAGGTTTTTGTGAATTCCTTAAGATTTTCTATACCTAGAATCATGTCATCTGAGAACAGAAATACTTTTACTTCTTCTTTTCCAGTACAGATGTCTTTTATAAATATTTCCTGCCTAATTACCCTGACCGGGACCTCCAGTACAATGATGATTAGAAATAGCAAGCAAACATCCTGATCTTGTTCCTGAACGTAAGAGAAAACCTTTCGGTCTTTCCCCAGTGATATGACGGTAGTTGTGGGTTTCTTCTGTCCGTCCTTTATCAGGTTGAGGAATTTCTCTCCTAATCCTAGTTTGTTGGGTGTTTGTTTGTTTTACCATGAAAGGGTGTTAGACTTCATTAAATGCTTTTTCTGATGTTTATTGAGATAGTTGTGGGTTTTGTCCTTTATTAATATGGTGTACTATATTGGTTGATTCTCATATCTTTTTTAAAATGTTTATTCCTTTTTGAGAGAGAGAGAGAGAGAGAGAGAGAGAGAGCAGGGGAGGGGCAGAGAGAGAGGGAGACACAGAAACTTAAGCAGGCTCCAGGCTCTGAGCTGTCAGCACAGAGCTGGATACAGGGTTCAAACCCACAAACTGTGAGATCATGACCTGAGCCACACAGGTGCCCCTGATTTTCATATCTTAAACCAGCTGTCATTCCTGGGATAAATCCCACTTGTTCAGATGATATATTCCTTTTTAGATTCTGCTGTGTTCAGACTGCTAGTATTTGGTGCAGGTATCTGTGCCTATGTTCATAAGGAATACTGGCTATAGCTTTCATTTCTTACGATATATCTGTCTGATTTTGGTACTCTAATCTTTATTATTTCCTCCCTTCTGCTTGTTTTGGGTTTACTCTTCTTTTTCTGATTTCTTAAGGTAGAAATTAAGGTGTTCTTAAGTTATTAACGTTTGTTTATTTATTTATTTTTGAGAGAGAGCATGCAAACGGGAGGGGCAGAGAGACAGAGGGAGACAGAGAATCCAAAGCAGCTCAGGCTCCAAGTTGTCAGCGCAGAGCCCAACGTGGGGCTCAAACTCATAAATTGTGAGATCATGACCTGAGCCAAAGTCAAACGCTTAACCGACTGAGCCACCCAGATGCCCCCAGAAATTAAGGTTATTGATTTGAGATTTTTTTCTTTTCAGTTTACTGATCTAAATTTTTCTCTAAACACACCTTTCACTGTATTATATATATTTTTTGTATATAGTATATTCATTTTCATTCATATCAAAGTATTTTCTAATTTCCCTTGTGATTTCTTCCTTGGCCCATTGGTTATTCAGAAGTGTAGTTTAATTTTTCATACTTGTGGATCTTCCAGCTTTCCTTCTGTTATTGATTTCTAATTTTTAATTTTTTAAATTGTAATTTGTAGCCAGAGAACGTACTCTATGATTTCAATGCTTCTAAAATTTTTAAAAACTATTTATTTTTCAGAGAGAGAGAAAGAGCATGAGCAGGGGAAGGGCAGAGAGGGAGACACAGAATCCAAAGCAGCTGTCAGCACAGAGCCTGATGGGGACCCGGACTCGTGAACCGTGAGATCATGACCTGAGACGCTTAACCGACCGAGCCACCCAGGCACCCCAATCCTTCTACATTTATTGAGACTTGTTTTATGGCCTGACACATGGTCTGTCCGGGATAATGTTCCATGCTTACCTGAGAACAATTTGTATTATGCTGTTGCTGGGTGGAGTGTTTTCAAGAAGTCATTTTACGATGGTTGGATAACAGTGTTATTCAAATATTCAATTTCTTGTTGATTTTCTGATCTAGTTCTTTTACCCATTATTGTGAGTAGGGCATTAAAATCTACGAATATTATTACTGAATTATTCATTTTTCCCTTCAATTTTGTCAGTTTTTGCTGTATGTATTTCAGGACTCTGTTGTTAAGTGTATGTAAGTTTATAATAATTATTTCTGGGTTGACATTTTACTTTTCACTTTTTTTAATGTTCGTTCATTTTTGAGGAGGGGGGACGGACAGAGAAAGAGAGAGACAGAATCTGAAGCAGGCTCCAGGCTCCGAGCTGTCATCACAGAGCCCAACGTGGAGCTCCAACTCATGAACCGTGAGATCACGACCGGAGCCGAAGTCAGACGCTTAACCGACTGAGCCACCCAGGTGCCCAGACATTTCAATTACTGTAAAGTGTCCTTCTTTGGCTCTAGCAACAATTTTTGCTTTAGTCTATTTTGTTTGGGGGCGCTTTGGTGACTCAGTCGGTTAAGTGTATGACTTCGGCTCGGGTCTTGATCTCGTGGTGAGTTCAAGCCCCGCGTCTGGCTCTGTGCTGACAGCTCGGAGCCTGGAGCCTGCTTCAGATTCTGTGTCTCTCTCTCTGCCCCTCCCCTGCTCGTGGACTGTCTCTCGAAAATAAATAAACATGTAAAAACTTAAAAAATAAATAAAATGAAGGCTATTTTGTTTAAAATTAGTATAGCTACTCTAGCTCTCTTTTGGTTACTGTTTACATGGAATAACTTTTTCCATCATTTAACTTTTAACCTAATTGTAATTGAATGTAAAATGCCTTTTGTAGACAGCAAAATGTGAAGTCATTTAAAAAATCCATTTTGGGGGCGCCTGGGTGGCTCAGTCGGTTAAGCGTCCGACTTCGGCTCAGGTCATGATCTCGCGGTCTGTGAGTTCGAGCCCCGCGTCGGGCTCTGTGCTGACAGCTCAGAGCCTGGAGCCTGTTTCGGATTCTGTGTCTCCCTCTCTCTGACCCTCCCCCGTTCACGCTCTGTCTCAAAAATAAATAAATGTTAAAAAAAAATTAAAAAAAAATCCATTCTGTGTGTAGTCTGTTGACATTTAATGTACGGACTGATTAGGTTAAGATTTACATTTGCATTTTGCAATGTGTTTTCCTGTGTCTTTTTGTCCCTCTGTTCCTCCATTATTGCCTTCTTTTGTGCTATTTTCTAGTGTACTATTTTTTCTTGTTATTTCTTTTACTACGTATTTTCGTTATTTTCTTAATGATTTCCCTGGGGATCAAACACTTTTATTTATAAAAATCTTGTTCATATTAGTACCAACCTAATTTCCATAATATATAAGAATTTTACTCATATATTTACTCCCATGTATCTCCATTCCATCCTTTCTTTTTGCCATTATTGTCACATGAATTATAGGTTTATGTTATAAATCCATCAACATGGGTTTATGACTATTGCTTTATGCAATTATATTTGAAGTCAGGACAAATAAGTTAAAAATGCACGAATACTGAATTTTGTATTTACTTACGTAGTTATCTTTACTTACAAGTGCTCTTTTTTATGTGGAATTAAGTTACTGTGTAGTGTCGTTTCATTTCAGCCTGAAGGATCACCTTTAGTATTTCATATGGGGAAGGTCTGCTGATGACAAATTGGTTTTTTTCCTCTCAGTTTTTATTTCTCTGGGGATGTCTTAATTTTCCTTCATATCTGAAGGAGAGTTTTGCCGAACACACAATTCTTTGTCAACAGATTTTTCTTTCGACACATTGAGGAGGTCATCCTACAACCTCCATGATTTTTGATGAGAAATAAGTTGTTAGTCTTGCTGAAGATCGCTCGTAGATGGTGAATCCCTTCTCTCTTGCTGTTTTTAAGATCGTCAGTCTTTGACTTTTGGCAGTTTGATTATAATGTCTCTAGGTGTGGACTCCCCTTTTTTATCCCACTTGGAGTGAGTTGAGTTTCTTATATGTTATATTAACATTTTCATTAAATTTGTAAAGTTTTCAGCCATTCTTTCTTTTTAAATGTTATTTCAGAGTGAGAGAGCATGTGAACAGGGTAGAGGGACAGAGGGAGAGTGAGAGATTATCAAGCAGGCTCCACATTCAGTGTGGACCCCGATGCAGGGCTCGATCCCACGACCCTGGGGTCATGGCCCGAGCCAAGATCATAAGTCGGAAACTCAACTGGCTCAGCCACCCAGGCACCCCTCTTTTTTTTTTTTTTAAGTTTTAAGTAATCTCTACACCCAACATGGGCTCAAACCCATGACCCCGAGATCAGGAGTCACATGTTCCACTGACTGAGCCCGCCGGGTGCCCCTCAGCCATTGTTTCTTTAAGTATTTTTTCTGCTACTTTCTCTCCTCTCCTTTTGGGACTCCCATCATGTGTATGTTTGGTATACTTGATGGTATCCCATATGATTCTGAGGCTCTGTTCATTTTTCTTCATTCTTTCTTCATTTTCTTCCCTAGGCTGGATAATGTCAATTGACCTATCTTCAAGTTTGCTGATTTTTTCTTCTGCCAGCTCAAATCTGCTATCGGCCTCTTTAATGATAATAGCTTAATGGTCAAAAACAAAAAATTAACAATCCAGATTCTCCACTGTGTCCCATCCAATAGACACTAGATGTCTTAAATCGTTAGTTCATTTACAGAGCTCACCAAACGGTCAGACCATGAAACCAATAACCCCCTTGCTCCACCGCTGTCAGCAATCAGGAATAACTTACTGGCCACAAACAAAACCCACAAAATAACTTGAGAGGAAAATTATAATTAGAAAAATTACATTTAGAAAATCACAAATCTAGGGGCACCTGGGTGGCTCAGTCAGTTCAGCATCCAACTTCAGCTCATGAGTCATGATCTCACGGTTGGTCGGTTTGAGACCCTCATTGAGCTCTGTGTTGACAGCTCAGAGTCTGGAGCCTGCCTTGGATTCTGTGTCTCCCTCTCTCTCTGCCCTCCCCCCACTCACACTCTGTCTGTCTCTCAAAAAATGAATAAACGTTAAAAAAAAAAATAAAGAAAATCACAATTCTAGGGGTGCCTGGGTGGCTCAGTCAGTTAAGCATCTGATTTCAGCTCAGGTCATGATCTCACTATCCGTGGGTTCAAGCCCCACATTGGGCTGTGTGTTGACCGCTCAGAGCGTGGAGCCTGCTTCAGATTCTGAGTCTCCCGGACTCTCTGCCCCTTCCCTGCTCACACTTTGTCTCTCCTTCAAGAATAAACATTAAAAAAAAAAGAGAGAGAATCACAATTGTATTGCCACTTCAGACTCCTCTGTAGAAACCAAGAACAGACATGCCTGGGCTTAGCCTGTGAGGTATAAACTCAGGAAACACAGCTCACCCAGGTCAGTCAGGGGGTTCACTGGCCATCTTGGCGGAGGACCTCCAAAACCGTTACAGGAGAACATTCAGGAAAATGCAGAATCTTTTTTCTTTTAGTTCTTTTAATGTTTTTAATTATTTATTAAACATTTTTTACTATCTATTTTTGAGGGAGAGAGAGAGAGAGAGAGACAGAGCCTGAGTTGGGGGGGGGGGGGGAGGGAGGGAGAGAGAGAGAGAGAGATAGAGAGAGAGAGAGAGAGAGAATCTGAAATAGGCTCCAGGTTCTGAACTGTCAGCACAGAGCCTGACACAGGGCTCGAACTCAGAAACAGCGAGATCTTGACCTAGGCCAAAGTCAGACGCTTAACCATGAGCCACCCAGGTGTTCCTGTTTTTACTTATTTTTGAAAGAGAGAGAGATGGAGAGAATGAGTGGGGGAGGGGCAAAGAGAGAAGGGGACAGAGGATCCAAGCAGACTCTCCACTGACAGCCCTATGTGGGGCTCGAACTCACAAACTGTGAGATCACGCATGACCTGAGCTGGAGTCAGACACTCAACCAACTCAGCCACCCAGGCACCCCAGAAAGAGGCAGAATCTTAACTCATACACGTATAAAATTAACACATGTTAAAGATCTTAAGTCATTTTAAAAACGAGATTCAGGAATGCTACAATTGCTTCAAAGACATCAACGAATCACAAATCTATATAGAATAAAGAAATGTTGGAGTTAAAGGAAACGACTTTTTCCACAACTGGAGGAGAGAAATCACTTGAACTTCCACAGGGACAGAATTCATTTTCAAGTCTATGGAAAACAATTATTTCCATTGCTACTAGTTATCTACAGAGTTGTAAAATGGGTTGAAGACAACTGAGAGGCACCAACCTCATAAGTCCGAGAGCCTGGCAAGATGTGCTTTAAACAGAGCATAGCTTTCCTTAGAGACACCAGTAATCTGCTCTGCTCATTTAGATTTTTTTTTTTTTTTTTTTTTTTTAGGTAGGCTTCACACCCAGCATGGAGCCCAACGCAAGGCTTGAACTCACAACCCTGAGATCAAGTGTCACGAGTCTGAGCTGAGATCAAGTCGGACGCTTAACCAATGGAGCCCCCAGGCGCCCCTGCTCATTCAGTTTTGAACTTTTTACAGCCTGGGCCCCATCCCCTAAATGCCCCTGATTTTCAGGCCCCAGGATTCCCAGACTCCAAGCCCCTCCCCGAACCCTGCTCCACTCTGTCCCAGACCACCTCCCCAAACCCCAAGTTTCATCTCTTGTCACCTCAGTGACAAGTCTAGTCTCCACCTGCCACATCCTCAGGCCCCAATTCCTCAAGGTCTTGGCCCTCGAATCCCCCCACTCAATTCTCCCCAGTTTGCTCTAGCACAGCTCTGATGGCAGCTCCCACGGACTGGAAGCCAGACCGCCTCTCACCCTGCCCAGAGCCCCTGTGCTTCTAGCACACCCGGGGAAAGGGGAGGCCCAGTGATGGTGGAGCTTGGCTGACCTCTGGCGCGGTGGGTGGAGGGGAGGGGGACGGTGACCTTTGATTCAGAAAAATAAAGCGTGATGTGATGTTCCTCACGTCAAGAGTCCTGGGGCCAGGTGCCACCACACTGCTTGGGAGAGTGACCCAGCCGAGCGGGCCATCCTCATTCAGCACAGCGGACCCTCAAGGGGAAGCCCACCCCCGCTCCATGTTGAGGAGAGCTCAGCGGGCGGGGGTGCCCGGCTCCGGGCTCCCAGCCCGACAGTCATCTCACCACCAGCTCGCCCCACTCCTGAAGGGTCCCCCCACCTCACCACAGACCACAGGCACCTTTCTCCCCCTCTCTGCTCTTCAGGGGAGGCTTCCAGACCCCCAGCTTCTCTGAGTACCTGCTTTCTTTTCCCCTCTGCATTTGTCTGCAACACCTCTTCTCTGCCCGTGTTCCCATGCCTCCTGGAGGCTGGCTGGAGGCCTGCCTCCCCAGAGACGTGCGTGCACTCAGCCCTTTGCAGCCACACCACACTCTCAGCAGGTGCCATCCACAGAATGACTTTTCAAAGAGAACATTCGGGAAGGCTCAGGGGGTGCCAGGAGGCGCCGGGCAGGAAATCTCTTCCAATCTGCTTTCGGAACTAGCTTAGTTTTCTCACCGCCCTTGCAAAGGGGTATACATTTCAAGTTGTTCGTAGCTTTTCACCGAGTCAAAATGCTCATACTTTCTGCAAACAGAAAAAACACTTCCCCTGGGAGCGGGCCCGGGGAACTTATCTGGGTAGTCGAGCTGAGGAAGTCCCTGCCTGCCACCTGCCTGGCTGGGCTCTGGGTGTTCTTCTGAGAGGCTCAGATGCCTGGGGAACTCTCCCTTGCCGTCAGGAGCAGGTCAGGGAAGCGCTCTGCTAAGGAGCTGGGCTGGCCTACTAGAGGGAGGGTCACGGGCAGTGGGACAGGGAGAGTCGCCAGAATGATGAACTCTCCCCCAGGCAAGGAAGGATGGACCACTGCTGGGTGTCCAAAGGTCTGAGCTCCCTGAGCGTCTCAGGGAAGGGACGCCCTTCACCACGCCCTCAGCTGTGACGGACAGCAACCCACTCTCCTTTGCTTAAACGAGGAAGAAATTGTGGGCCCACATAACTTGGAAGTCCAAGGGTCTGGCCTCAGGTGTGACTGGATCCAGGCGATCCCAGCATGTCTGGGTTCTGCCTCTCTCCACCTCTCCCCCTGCTTGCCTCTGGGCTGCCTTCATTCCCAGGCGTGCTCCCTGAATAGTCTGGGTAGCTTTTCATAGTTCTTGGCATGACGGACACACTAGGGGAGATGTCACGGTAGACCCTGATTTGCTCCACAGAGGCAACGTCCCTCTGTTGTATGGTGACAACGGGCAGGAGGCGTGCACCCGGATTGGATCATCTGGGCCACCCACCCAACCACAGGGTGGAGGCAGGTGGTCCTGTGATTAACGCCCCATCAGAACCCCCTGGAAGGTGCAGGGGAGAGAACAAGGCCAGTGCTTGGAGCAGGGGACACCCAAGTGGCCTGTGGCCTCAGGCAGTTAGCTTCCCTGAGACAGGGTGGACGTGACCAGAACAGCTGATTCTGGAGACCCAGATGCTCCCACATTCCCAGTTTCTGGTGCCACAAAAGCTAGGAGGTCCTTTTGAATCTCATGGAGGAGAGGAAGCCCCTCAGAAGACTATCATCCTGTGTCCCCAGTCAGGCAGTGGGGGCCCTGAGCAGAGGAGAATGAGAATGCAAGCGTCTTATTTTCCAGGAGTCGCCACGCCTCCAACCGCATCGGAGCCCACACCTCCCTAGGGACCCCGCAGGACTGAGGACAGTGAAGGCTCTACCTTTCCTCATCCCACCAAAGCCAGGTGAGGCCTATCTGGACACTCCCGAGCTCTGTCTCAGGTGCAGTGGCCACACGCCTGGGAGAGGGGGCTGCACGGGGCAGGTTCTGAGGAACCAAGGAGCCTGCTGCCGGTGGTGGCACAGGCAACAGTGGCCCTGAGGCTCAGGCCTCGCTCCTGCCCAGGGAGTGCCCTCTGGGGACAGCCAGGCACCAAAGGTCCTGCCTCAGCCACTGCCTCCCCTCTGGGTCTCCTTCAAATTCCCCCAGCCCTGAGTTTGAGAAAGACTTTGGGCAGGGCTGTGAGCCTGAGTGGCTGGCTACCTGCCGTCCAGCTGGAGGTGTGGGCAGGCACCCTGGCGACCAGCTTCAAGTAGGGAGAGTGTGCCGTGGCAGCTCTCGAGAACTTGGCTCTTCGGCATCTCCCTCCCCTAGTTACTTCCCACGAGGCGCTAACAGGAAGGCCCTTGAGGCTTCTAAGGGCAGTGGCTTCCTCAAATTGTCTACCTCCAGCCCTGGCCTCAGGCTCAGGGCCACCTGCCCCTCTCTCCAGGAGACCGTGCATGTCCCACACAGCCTTCCTCCTTTGTCGCCCTCTGGCCTGGTACAGCTAGTACAAAGGCACACGTGGGCAGACGGGAGGCTCTTGCAAATACCTTTGATCATCTCCTGATGGAAGAGAGGGCAGGACGGAACTGGGAGGCAGCGCCACAAGCTTCAGTCCCAAGGTGGGCCGGGGAGAGTGCTAATGGGTCTGAGGGCAGAGGCTGTGCCGAGGTGCGTGGCTACCCGCCCCTGCCACCCCCAGCCCCCATGCCCTCATCCTCCTCCCTCAGAATCTCTCCACTGACAACCACCAAAGGCACTTATGCAGCTCGCACCCCACCTGCCAGCCCCCACTCCCAAAGGCAAACAGCCACATGAACCCCCCTGCCCCTGCCTTTTTTCTAGGCCATCAGCATCCCAGGAGGCTAAGGCCTGGCAGGTGGCCTCCCGTCCTCAGCACTGAGCTGTGTCTGAGCTACTTGGGAGCCTGACTCCACCCAATACTTGATGTGACTCCAGACCAGAGGCTCCAGTGGTTAGGGCCTGGGGGTCCTTCCCTCCTTCCTGCTCAGCTGGTCCTGCTGCTAAGGGAGGGAGAATAAGGAGCCTTCAAAAGCCCACATGCAGGCCAAGTCAAGGACAGGCAGCTTCTGAAGTTTAGAAGGGGCATGCGGAAACCAGAACAATCGTGGGAAGGGGCTGGGTCAGCAGGAGCAGGAGCCGCTATTCCCAGCCCCCACAGTCATCAGGTGAGGTCCTTGCAGCTATGGGCTCCCTGCTGCAGAAATGAGACCCCTTGTCTGGGAGAACGGGATCTCAATTCCACACCAGTCACGCCGGATCACAGCTCAGGCGTCCTGCCTCCCCTGTGGAGCCTGTGTCCCCCATGGGTCTCTGCTTCCTGATGGCCTAGGAAGCCAAGAGGAGGGGCCAGAAGCCCCGGCCCTTGTTCACTGCAGCTTCCTCTCCTGAACCCTTGCAGCCCTCTTGCCTGGCTTCCCCGCAGCCCTCTGTGCAGGAGATCGACGCAGCCCGCCACAGGCTGCGGTAAGGGCTACGGCTCTGCTCCCTGTGGACGTGAGGCAAGCACAGACCCAGACCATCGTCCCAGCACTGCGGCAGATGTAGGCTGCTCAGGGGCAGGGGCCATTTACCAGAAGCCCAGAAAAAAGGTAGCTGCTGCCTGTCTGTCTGAATAAAGAGTTTGGAATGTTTACAGGTTTGATCACACAAGGAGCTAGAAACGAAAGGCTTGCGGCTCGGGAAAAGGAGCGATGCTTCTGACCGGAAGGATCCCAAGATTGGCTGAAGCCTCACACCCCAGTCTCTTCGAAGCCCCACTCACTGAGCCCCTGTGTGCCTGCACCTGGCGAGAAGCCCCTGGCAGGATGCTCCTGCAAAGGAACAGACACTACGATTGCCAGGTCACAAAAAGACAGCCCATTCTGCCCGACCCTCGCACCCAGCTGGCCCAGCACAGCACACAGCCCAGACATGCTTGCTGAACAGTGGCCCTCCTGGGAAGAGGCCTCGCCACGCAGCTGCAGATCCTGGATGAACTGACGTCGGGTGGGTGCCACACTGCCTCTGACCACCACAGCCTGTTCTCTGAGGAAATTCCCAAAGAGCAATGGAGGGAGGGGGGGCAAGAGTCTGGGGCTCAGAGGGCGCAACCCCAGGATCTAGGAGAGCAACCAGCCAGGGGTGACGCGGCCCCGATGGACAGTCCAAGTCACCCCAGCTCCGTGGAGGTCTGTCTGCACAGAGAAAGGTGCTACACAAGTTCACTACTCTGACCCACGAAACGATTTATTGTGCAAATCCCACACAGGCTCCAGGCCTGGGCCAAGTCCGAAGCTCTAGCTGGGCCCTGGCTCTGGGCCTGTTCTGTGGTCCCCACCCTGGCCAGTGTCTGCTGTGGAGTGTACAGGTGTCCGTGAGCGTGCCCATGTGTGAAGAGGGCCTCCTTGGGTCATGGGCGCTTGGGCATTGTGGCATCCCAGCCCGAAGTCAGGTCCCCATCTGCTCAGGCTTAGGGACCACACTGGTCCACACAGTCCTTCCCGCTGCGGAACACGTGATAGATGCTGGTGGGAGGGAACATGGCGACAGCGCCGAGCAGGGAGCCCACCTGGATGGCCACACCAGCTGCCAGCAACGCCGGCCGGCCGCCACCATGCAGCAGGGAGCTGGCGGCCACCTTCACGTACGAGAACACGCCCAAACACAGCACCCAAGACAGCACCTGGGAGGGTGGACACGGCAGCAGGCTGAGCAAGAGATGCTCGCTGCTCTGAGGCAAACCCCCTCCCCCACTGCCACCCTCTCTGCTTCAGTGTCCCAGCGTACTTACCACGAGGACCACTCCTGCGGAGGTGCCCACCAGGGGTGGGCAAGGACTCAGGATTGCCAGCGCCATCAGATAGGCCCCAAAGAGCATGCCCAGCATGGAGAGACCTCCCAGCCCTGCCAGAGACCTGCAGGGGTGGAGCAGAAACTCAGGGCTGGCTGCACCACGACCCAGCCCCTATCCTTCAACTCCACCCTAAGCGGCCTGGGCATCCACGTGTACCTGCACAGGACGCCCATGGCCAGGAAGCAGGCGAGGGGGTTGGCAGCACTGCCCAGCACCACCGCCAAGTGGTAGGCCAGGCGCCCATAGGGCAAGCAGGAAAAACTCTGCACGGCAGGCAGCACGCCATTGGTCAGTGCGTTGGTGACGGCCAGCAGGCCCAGCAGGCAGGCTCTGTGCACAGGGAGCAGCCTGTGGGCCTCAGGGTCTGGGCTAGCAGTGGCGCCTGTTGCTTGGCTCGGTGACTCCCGCAGTGGCAAGGCCTCTTCCTCCTCCTCGTCCTCCTCCTCCTCCACTCTGGGGGCTCTCACCTGCAGGTCAGACTCTGGACCTGCTGTGGGTACAGACGGTGGCAACGGCAACAGCAGCAGAAGACCCTGGAAGGCGGCAGCTGAAGTGACCAGAAGGGCGGTCAGCATCCAGAAAAAGGTGCTGGCAGGAAAGCGCTCCGGGAAGTCGTGGGGGAGCCAGAGGGTGCCACTGTTGGGAGCTGGCAGACATTCAAGGTGGCCTACACCCTGCACTAAGGCCAGCACGCAGGGCAGCAGGGCGCTGAGGCCCTGACCCAGGAAGAAGGAGCGCAAGAAGGGAGGTGGGAGGTGGCTCAGGAAGGGCAAGAAAGTGACGTTAGAGGCACAGCAGGCCAGTGCCAGCACCAAGGCCAGCGTTAGGAAGGCCACGGAGTGGAGCTGCCCTGCCACTGGGGCCACGTGGTGCCACAGCGGGGCCAGCAGGGCTGTGCCCACCACGCTCAGTGCCTGCACCACCTGGATGGGGGCCTGCTCGCTCTTGCCAGGGGCCAGCCGTCTCCACAGGGTCACCACCAGCAGACCCAGGTTCCCCAGCGCTACAAGCACAGAGAGATAGGATGGGAGGCTCCAACCTGCAGGGAAGGGAGATCACGTCAGGGGCTAGATGCTCAGGGACAGAGAGCAGCTGCCATCCACCTCACCTGGCACATGTCCCCCCACTTCCCTGCACACTCCCACTCACCCTCAGGAAGGTCTTTTACCACCACAGGCAGCTCCACCCAGATCCCGTTGATGGCAGCCCAAGAACCCATGCCAAAGAGGGCCACCAGCAGGTGGGTCAATACCAGACGGCCCAGCGGGGGTGCCGCCATTCAGCCCGAGGCTGGGTCCTTCCGAACAAGACAGGGTCACAGCCTGCTCCTCTTTCCCCACCTAGGTCCAAACAAAAAACAAAACACAAACAAACACAACGCTTCAGTTCTTCTGGGACCTCATGACTTCTTCTACCTTGAAACTTAGTAGACCCGTATTCGGGATCACAGACCAGAAACGCAGAACTGGACTCTGAAGAGGACCAGACCGCCTAGACCAGGAAAACGGGAAGGTGCCCGGGGGTGGGGGGCTGAGGATGAGACGGGCCAAACATACCACATAGCACGGCTAGGTGTGCGAGCAGAGAAGCAGAAAGCCTGCCCAAAGCGCCAACGGCCCCAGAGGAAGATGGGGAAGGAAAGACCCGATCTGCGGGTCTGAGTAGCCCAGGCCACCACCACCCTCACTCCAAAACGGACACGACTCCGGGACAGAGACACCCATCAGGCGCCGCGCACACCTCCGCGGCTTCTGCGCCCATATGGGAGACCGACGCTTCAGCGAGACCCAGTACCGCAGGAGTCAAGACCCGCGCGGCGGGGAGGGGCGGGCCCGGCGCCGCCCCTCTCTGCATCAGGGGGGCAGCGAGGAGCCGGCCCGTGCGCAGGGGTGCGTGCGCCTCCTGATCCAGCACCTGCGCGCTCCCCGACCCGACAGCCAGTCGTCTCGCCACGCTACGAGGGCGCTGCCTCCGGCCCAGGATCGCAGCCTCGACCCAGAGCCGGTGGGACTGGGAAACGCTGCCCGGACGGAGCGGAAACTCCAACCTACCGGGCGAGGGACAAGGAAGCCGCGGGGGCCAGCCCCCGGCATGGCCTGTCGCCGGAAGCCCCGCCCCGGAAGTCAGTGCTGAGCCGACGCGGAGGGGATTGGTCCGGGGCTCAGGCCCCGCCTTTAGGCGGGCACGCTGCGCCTCCGCCCGGCGGCCTCGCCTGTTCCGCCACAGGCCCCGCCCCATCCGCTCCCCTGGGGCGGTCCGGGAGTTTGACCGGTAGCGATGGCTCCCGGGGTGGCGCGGCGAGCTCGGCGGCGGCCCCCGCGCAGCGTACGGAGCGCACGGCCGGTCGGGGTGCGGGCTCGCTCGGCGGAGGACTGGTGGTGGGACCGGCTGGCGCCGAGCGGCTCCGGTTACCATCTGCTGCAGTCGGACAGCATGCTCCTGGTGCTGCCCGGCCCTGGGCCTGCCCGCACTCGCGTGCAGAGGCGTGCAGCCCGCCGCACTCAGCGGCCAGTGCCCCCAGCATCCCGCGCCGCGGCGGTCAAGGCTAGGCCCAGACCTGCTCCGGTTTCGGAGCCGCAGCAGGGGCCCGACCCAGGCTGGGGCGACCGCATCCCCCTGGAAATCTTGCTGCAGATTTTCGGGCTGCTGGTGGCGTCCGATGGGCCCATGCCCTTCCTCGGCAGGTACCCCAGGCCCATCGAGCGCAGCAGCATGGCTCAGGCTGACCTCTTGGCCACCGAGCGGGTGGCTGAGGCGGGGGCCGAGGGCGAAGCCATCTGAGCGTTCACACACGCAGACGAGAGAGCACAGTCTCTCACGAGGTCCAGTTAGAGCCCCGAGGGCCTGTCTTTGTGCTGAGGTGTCTGCAGCGTTGTGAGAATAAAATGGGACAGGTTACTCCTCTTAGAAAACCCCACAGCGGCGGCTCCGGAAAGGCCCAGCCCCTCAGCAGAGATTTTCTCCCAGGGCTGCACGCGTGTGCCGCCGCTGGCACGAAGCTGCCTCCCAGCCTGCGCTCTGGCACACCGTGACCCTGTCGCCCCCGTTGGCTGGCCGCCTCGCCAAGAGCGGAGCCAAGGCGGAGAAGAAGCTTCTCGCTTCTCTGGAATGGCTTATGCCCAATCGGTGAGACGTTCCCTCTTTTCTTTTATGTCCTCATTTCATCTCTGTGGCTTGTACAAAGCCCCAAGCCCCTTCGTGTTTCCATATACCAAAGTGATGGGTGGGGAGGACGCCAACAGAGGGGCACCGTGGGAATACTACGCAGCTCTGCCTCTGCTGTCGGCCCAGGTTTTCACAGCTCCAGAGGCTGACCCTCATCCACTGGAAGTCCCAGGTACACCCTGTGTTGAAGGTGAGAGCTCTGGACTGCCCTACGCACCAGTCATGACACTTTGGGGTGGCCCAGTACTTCCAGGGAGTGGGGCAGGCACATGGAGCCCAATGTTGCCCCGTGGGGAGGCCTGCCCGGCTCTCATTTCCTGTTGTTTGTTTCAGTAGAGAGGTGTTAGAAGTGGGAGCACCCATGTTGGCCTGGCATGGGCAGGAAGGAGATCATAGTTGAGTCACCAAAGAGGGTTTGATGTCAGCCACTGGTTTCTTCCCTTTGTGGACCACAGCTTGCCTTCCCCCAATCTCTGCCGGTGCTCTGTCTTCCCCAGCTGGTTAGCGAGTCCTGTCCTCGGCTCACCTTCCTCAAGCTTTCTGATTGCCACGGTGTGACCCCTGACACGTTGGTCATGCTAGCCAAAGCCTGCCCCCAGCTCCACAGCCTGGATATACAGCACTCCATGGTGAGCCCTATGTCCCCAGGGGCCCTGAAGAAGCCTGGGCCGAGGTGACAGGTACCCATGTGCTGGGTTCCCAGGTGGAGTCTACGGCCGTGGTGAGCTTCTTGGAGGAGGCAGGGCCCCGAATGTGCAAGCTGTGGCTGACTTACAGCTCCCAGACGACAGCCATCTTGGGTGCGCTGCTGGTAGGTCGGTGACAGGTAGGAGCAGAACCAGACGCTGCGCCAGGCCAGCCAGGCCGCTGACCCTGTGTTCTCTTCCACCTCTGTAGGGCGGCTGCTGCCCCCAGCTCCGGGTCCTGGAGGTGAGCACTGGCATCGACCGCAACAGCACTCCTCTCCAGCTGCCTGTCGAGGCCCTGCAGAAAGGCTGCCCCCACTTGCAGGTACCTGACACCCCTCTTCTCCCACCTGCCACTCTCCCTCCCCACCTGCAGCCTAGGCCTTGCTCCAGGTGCTGCGGCTACTGAACTTGATGTGGCTGCCCAAGCCTTCCGGGCGAGTGGTGACTCCTGGCCCAGGCTTCCCCGGTCTTGAGGAGCTCTGCCTCGCCGGCTCCAGCTGCAACTTTGTAAGCAACGAAGCCCTGGGCCGCCTGCTCCACGATTCCCCTAACCTGCGCCTGCTGGATCTTCGCGGCTGTGCCCGCATCACACCTGGTGGCCTGCATGATCTGCCATGTCAAGGTCAGCTTTCTCTGGGCAGGAGGGGTGTGGGTACCCTTGCCCACCCCACAGCTCATGCCTGCTCTTCACCTCCAGACCTGGAGCAGCTTCACCTGGGTCTTTATGGCACGTCAGACCGGCTGACTCTAGCCAAAGAGGGCAGCCATCTGTTGACCCAGAAATGGTGCCACGCTCTGCGGGAACTGGACTTGAGTGGCCAGGGCTTCAGCGAGAAGGACCTGGAGCGGGCCTTGGCCGCCTTCTCAGTCACGCCTGGGGCCTCACACCCAGCCTTGTGCTCGCTCAACCTCAGGGGCACCCGGGTCACACCGAGCACAGTCAGGTCAGCCTCCCCTCCCTCGGTCCTTGCAATCAGTACAGCTTGCCTCCCTGACAAGCCTGGTTTGCAAGCTTCAGGGATCCAAAAGGGGAGCACATACGGACCAAGCCCCTGCTCAGGATTGACCTTAGGGACGCCAAGGGGGTACTGGGCTTGGGCCTCAGTGGCTGGGGGTGGCAAAGCCAGTTGTGGCATGGGCAGAGAGGGCTCCTTACCCGGGCCTAGCCCTGCCAGGGCCTGGGTCTTTTGGAGCCAGTGGCTCAACTCCCCATGGCCTGCCCTGCCCCACAGCTCTGTGATCAGCAGCTGCCCAGGCCTGCTGTACCTCAACCTGGAGTCCTGCCGCTGCCTTCCCCGGGGCCTGAAGCGGGCCTACCGAGGCCAGGAGGAAGTCCAGTGGTGCCTGGAGCAGCTGCTCACCAGCCCCCCTTCTTCCAGCTAGGCAGTTCCAGACCTCAGACCCTCGGGCAGCCTGCGGTGCCCTCCACCCTTTTCCAGTTGGCGATGTTTGAACGTTTTGTTACAATAAAACATTTTTCGGAACTCTGTGTGGTCCTTGGGGTGTGGTTGAGAGGACAGGTACTGTGCCTGAGGAACCATTCAGGGCTAGGGCTGGGGGAGAGCTTGTGCCATGGGGGAGGGGTGGTCTGCCAGGGCTCCTGAGGCTGCGTGTGCTCGTGCCTTGCTGACTCACTGCTGGGCTTGAGTCTTGGACTGGGTGCATGTGTCCCGTTCTCAGAGACACTGAGATGTGTTTGCGCCTGTGGTTGTGCTTGAAGCTCTGCCTGGGCAGAAGTGGCAGTGGAAAGGGGGAGGCCCTACTCAGCCATGGGGTTCAGTGTGGGGCGCCTGCCTGCAGATATCTCTGCAGCTTAGGCCTGGGACATCCAGCCACCTTCCCTTCAGGTGAGGATTGTGAACCGGGCTGCT
>NW_024412417.1:48746091-48762223 GCF_014898765.1 Herpailurus yagouaroundi | reverse complement strand
GTGGGGACTGGCGGGGAAGAGCACGCTCACTTCAGGGTCGGGCTCGAGGACTCCCGGCAGAAGGGACAGTCAACAGAACAGCCCCTTCTAGAACGCGCTGTGCAGAACTTCTAGAACCCGGGCTTCGCCCAGCCTACACCAGCCTACACCACCACCTGGTGTCTCTCTCCTCTTGTCTTTGTCCGAAAGCCGCTCCTTCCTGGACCGCAGCCCTGGAGCCTTTCTTCTCCCAGGTAGAAGTGCGACTGTGAGCCTCTGGGCGGTGCCAACCTCCTAGCAGTCCAGCTGACCCTCTGTGCCTACCCCAGACCCCCAAGGGCCGGGTTGGCGACCTGCCCACCACCTCCGGCGGCAAGCGCTTCCAGCTCTGGGCCCTAGGACTGTTCTGCACCGAGCGCCACCTGGCCAAGCGCCTTAAGAACAACAGCTTCTACCCGTTCATCCAACAGCAGCCCAATGGTGCGCGCGGACCCGGAACCCGAGCAGGGCGGGTGCGGGAGCCGGGGGCCTAACGTCTGAACCTGGTGGCGTAAAATCCCGGGCGGGGTTGGCGGCGGAGGGGGGCGGGCATGGGGGCGGGGCCTGGAGTCGGAAGGGGCGGGGGCGGGGCCGAGCCCTGGGCTGGCGGCGATGCAGCTTGCTCGGGGCCGGCTGCTCCGGGCGGAGCTCCGGCGCCACCCCCGCCGGCTGCCAGCGGGGACCTGCTGTCTTCACGCACCGCCACCGCGCCGCCCCCAGTCTTCGTGCTTGAGTACTACCTGGACACGCTGTGGAAGGGGACACTGCTCTTCGTCGTCTGCCTCCTCCTCGTCAGCTTCGGCTTCGTGAGCCAGGTCTGAACTCCTGGGCCCGCCCCCACGGCCTTCCTCCCGGGGGGCTGGACTCACCTCTCGGTGCCCCGCCCCCGAAACCCCGGGCTGCTCAGGTCCCTGTGGCTGCCGCAGGTGCAGAAGCAGGAGACTTGGGGCTTCCCCGCGTGCGGCGTGGTCGTCGGCCTGTGGCTCATGATTTCGTCTTTGCCGCGGCGCCGCCTGGTGCTGAACCACACGCGTGGCACGTACCACTTCTCCGTCCAGGGCCGCACCGTGTGCCAGGGCCCCATGCACCTAGTCTACGTGCGCCTGGCGCTCAGCTCCGACGGTGAAGCCCGGCGCGGCCACGGACGGTGGGCGGGGGGAAGGGTGTGCAAGGGAAACAGCTCCGGGAGTGTGGCGGGGCTGGCGGGGCTGGCTAGACGGCCCACTGTCCCCCCGCCCCCGCCACGGTCCTCAGAGCCACACACACACACACACACACACACACACACGCGCGCGCGCGCGCACGCCCCTTCTTCCCTCCCTCATCCCCCCCCCCCCCCAGCTCTCTCCCCACCGGAGCTGCTATCCCCTAGAGCCTCTGGCTGAGCCGCTTGCCCCTCTCCAGCTTATGGAAGGTGCTTCTTCCAGTTGGTTCTATGCGGCCACAAGCTGGAGCCGCTGGTGCTGGTGCAGCTGTCGGAGCGCTACGAGGTGGGTCTTGCCCCAATCCACCCTGGGGCCCCTTCCCTCCTCGGTTCCACAGGAGGCCTGCCACTGCTTAGGGTCTTCAGATGGGGCCATTTCCCAGGCAGAGTGTGAATACCACGTGGTCCTTGGCCCAGACTTTAGTGCTGGCAGCTGGTGGAGAGGTGACAGGTCCTCTCGGTCCAGGTGAGAGCTCACCGCCACCCATTCCCACAGCAAATGGAATACTTGGGCCGTCACATTGCCCGGAAACTCAACATCAATTACTTTGACTGCCTGACCAAGTCGTACAGGCACGTGGTCCGTCACTGGCCGCTGGGGGCCACCTTCAGCCCCGGCATCGTGCAGCGCAAGACCGGCACTTATGGCCAACAGACCTTGCAGTCTGACCTGGACGTGTGATTCTGAAGGCAGGTGCCCCAGCGCTGCCCCTGCCCCTCAGGCGTACAGTCTCCCTTTCCCTGTGATTTCCCACCTTCACTGGACCTTAGTCTTCCCCTCAATAAAGCCACCTCTTGCTTCCAGGCAAGTGTTTCCTCGGGGGGGGGGGGGGGGGGGGGGGGGCACAGCGCGGGGGCCTCAGGGAGCAAACCTCGGAGTTTTGAGCTGGTTGAGGGGAACCGGAGGAGCAGGGTGAGTAATGAACAGCAGCGCCGCCAGGAATTTGGAGTCCTCACTGGACAAGCGTGGGCCCCACGGCCTCCCTTGAGCAGCAACACTCACCTGGTCCTGTCCGGGCTCGGGAGTGCAGAACAGTGAGCAGCGTGCAGGGGTCAGAATTTGACTGGTCAGCCTGACTCGGTGCCTGGTCCCGTCAGTAGTGGGATGGAGCACAGCTACAGGTCCAGCCTTGTGCCCAGGGTACAGCTTGGCAGACAGCCCCCAGAGTTGCTGCTTCAGTGCTCCTAGGGAGTAAGCTGTGGAGCCCTAGACCAGAGCTCAAGCCTGCCGTGCGGGGCAGGCCCGTGTGTCCCTGGAGCTTGCCCCCCACACCTGCTGGAATACCAGTCTCATATGCCCTAATCCAGTGGGTGTTCCCACGTCCTGGGCACTGGGAGCTGCTGCGGGCGCAGAGAGGGCAGTAGGCCATCGGGGACCCAGCAGAAGTGGCAGCTGGTGCTGTCCGCGTGGCTCTCTTGGTCAGCATGTCCCCTCAGCGCCATGCTGGTGACCCGAGTCTTTGGGCATCGTGTCAGTGAGTGTCACTGGAACCAGAACCTTCAGACCCCATGTAAACTGAAAATGCGGAGCCCCTTGTTAAAAAGTTACTGGGGCGCCTGGTGGCTCAGTTGGTTAAGCATCCGACTCTTGATTTTCAGCTCAGATCATGATCTCACAGTTCATGGGATTGAGCCCTGCGTTGGGCTCTGTGCTGGCAGCGCTGAGCCTGCTTGGGATTCTCTCTCTCCATCTGTCTGCCTCTTTTCTCGTTCTCTCTCTCTCTCAAAATAAATAAATAAGTTTTAAAAATGATTATTAAGAATTTCCAGAAGGAGACGCTAGAGTATCAAACCCAGTATGGGGGAGCCTGGCTGGCTAGTCAGTAGAGCATGTGACTCAGGTTCTCTGGGTTGTGAGTTCAAGCCCCACATTGGGGGTAGAGTTTGCTTAATTAAAACAAACAAAACGACAACAACAAAACCCAGTATGGGCTGGGATTGGGGCCCTGTGTGACTGCCCAGGTCACACATGCTATGAAGCTGGCCCTCCCTGGAACCATGGCTCAGAGCCACTCACTGACCAACTCCTGATCCTCAAGCTGGCCAAACCCAGTGGGGCACCAGCATCCCTGCCTGTCCCCAGCAGGGTCCAGGGACTGCTGGAATTGCTTTAGGCAGCCCCAGGGAGCAATTATTATTCATGGCGCAAATGCAGGGTCCTCTTGCCCCTCTGAAGAGGGTCTAAGTTGTCTGCCTACAGACAGACAGAGTGCCCTGCTTTTACCAGGGGGACAGACTGGAGAGGGTGGACAGAGCTCAGCAGTGATGGGGTTGGGACAGGTTGGGGGACAATGTTATGCGGGAAGGTGACAAGTGTAGGCCATGGGGCTAGGCTGACTGGGTGAGTGCCATGTGACTGAGCCAGACCTGGGGTGCCCAGGCTGCCTGTCAGTTTTGGATGGGTTAGAAGGGCATGCCAGTCCCTTGGGCTCTGGGAGGCTGCTCAGATCTCTCAGCCTTCAGGTTGCGGACTCAGTTTCATCTAGGAAGGCAAAGTTCCCTCCCTCCTGGAGCTGACGATCATAAGAGGCACATATATTGAGGAGCTAACTTCTATACTGCTGAAGTGGCTGGAGGTGGGGTGGTGTCCTCTAGCCGGGGTGGGGGGGGGGATGTCAGGGAAGACCTTTCCAAGGATGCAGCACTTGAGCTGATACAAGGAAGCGGTGGTCGTGTGGAGCTCTGGGGAAGGGGACAGGAAGTGTAAAGGTATCATGCAGGAACAAATTTCTTGGCTGGGCAGAAGATGAGAGGATTGGGAAAACATGGCAATTGTAAGCAGGCTCTCCCTGCCCATCCTGCACTAGGCATACGGTCCCACAGAATAAAGACTGCATTTCCTGCTCTCCATTGCAGATAGATATATGTGGTCTTGAGACTAATTCCTGGCCGATGCAATATAAGAATCAGTATGTATAATTTCCAACTAGTCCTTAAAGGGAGGGGTTTGGTATCTTTGCCATTTCCTTTTTTCTTATGGCCTGGAATGCACCCACAATGACTGGAGCTCAAGCAACCAACTTAGACCATGAGGTAGAATGCATGTGTTGAGGATAGCGATGCAACAAGATAGAATTGTGGAACTTGAAGACTGTGCAACTGTCCTGCCAACTCTGGATGGCTTATGTAGAACTCTATGCAAAAGAGAAAAACTTGGGGCACCTGGGGGGCTCCGTTGGTTAAGTGCCTGACTTCAGCTCAGGTCACGATCTCGCAGTTTGTGGGTTCAAGCCCCGCGTCGGGCTCTGTGCTGACGGCTCTGAGCCTGGAGCCTGCTTCGGCTTCTGTGTCTCCGTCTCTCTCTGCCCCTCCCCTGTTTGCACCCTCCCTCTCTCTCTCAAATAAACATGAAAAATATAGTAAGTAAAGGATGAGTATGGTTTTGTGTTTTTCTCCAGCAAAGTTTTGCTGCTTGGATGCAGGGGTGGAATAGGCAGTTAGCTTGGTCTAACAAGGGTTGGAGATTACTAAGGACAGTATTGTAGGAGTGTGGGGTCAAGGGAGCGGTTGTCATTTTGGGCCATGGGACCTGAGCTGGGCAGGCAGAAAGTGAGGACAGGAGTTGAGGGGCAAAGAACAAGGGTCTCAGTTCTCTATTGCCACATAACCAACCACCCTAAACTTAAGGGCTTAAAGCAGCAAATACTTTCTCATTGTTTTGCGGATTGGGTGGGCCCAGCCGGCTGGTTACCCCGCGTGTAGCTGGGGTGCTCGTGGCTGCATCAGCTGCAGCTCGGCTGGGGCCAGATGTCTAGGTTGACCCCCATCCTCCAGGGCCTCTTTCCAAGTGGTGCCTGATCATTCAGCAGACTATTTTGCTCCTGGTTTCCAAGAGAGAGAGTTGCAAGAGGACTAGCCCCAGTGCCCCACAATCCCATTAAATCTCTGCATGCATCACTCGTGCTAATATCCCAATGGCCAAGCCCAGAGAGTCAGTATGGAAGCGGTCTACCAAGTACATGAAAACCAGCTTTAATGGGGGTCATGATTGTAGGCAGTCCATGACAGCCCACCCTCCAAGGCCCCCCAGTATGTCACCTTGGCACCCAGTTCAGTCCTCAAGTCCGGGATCTTGCATCTAAGTCAGGTCCAGGTGCAAATGAGGGTTCCCAGGTGTCCTTCCGTGGGTTCAACCCAGCTGTGTGGATGCTCAGTGCAGAGACCTGTGAACTAAAAAGAAAAAAAGAAAAAAACAAGTTATCTCCCCTCCCCCCACCCCATGTACATCAATGAGACCGGCAGACTATCTTCAATAGACACTTCAATGAAAATATGGGGGAAGCCTTGGGTGTGGGCTGGGTTTAGTCACTTGCACCCAAAGAACAGAGTATGGAAGAGGAAAAACAATAACTTTAAAGTAGAAAAACCTGGCAGACACTGCCTTAAGCAAGCGATTAAGATTAACATCTTCAGTGATAAGTCATGTTGACATCATGTACTCTCTGTTCTGACACAAGGAGAAGACCACATCACCTCTGTGATCTCCTCCCCAAACCCTAAGCTCCAGACTAACTACAGGAGAACATCACACAAACCTCAGGTGAAGGACATTCTACAGAAGTGACCGTACTGTCAATCAAGGTCATGAAAAGGAAGGAAAGACCAAGAAATCCTCAGACCACAGGAGACTAAGGAGACTAAATGCAATGTGGTGCCTTGAATTGGTTGCTGCAACCAGTAAAATGTTAGCATATAAAAAAGGGGGAGGGACGCCTGGGTGGTTCAGGCGGTTGAGCGGCCAACTTCAGTTCGGGTCTTGATCTCGCAGTTAGTGGGTTCAAGCCCCGCATCGGGCTCTGTGTTGACAGCTCGGAACCCGGAGCCTGTTTCCGATTCTAGGTCTCCCTCTCCGTCTGCCCCTCCCCTGCTCGCTGTCTCTCAAAAATGAATAAATGTTAAAAAAAAATTAAACAAAACACAGCAAACTCCAAATAAAGCCTGGAGCTCCATCAATAGTAACATACTAGTGTTGGCTTCTTGGTTTGTGACAAACGTACCACAGAAATGTAAGATACTAACATTAGGTGAAGATGAGGGGAGAGTGTACAGGAAGTATCTGTATTATCTTTGCAACTTTTCTGTAAATCTAAATTTATTCTGAAGTAGAAAGTTTATTTCAATTTTTTTTCAAGACAAAACACTTTTATTTCTTTATATTAAACATAATTTATTGTCAAATTGGTTTCCATACAACACCCAGTGCTCATCCCAACATATTTAAAATTTTTAATGTTTATTCATTTTTGAGAGAGAGAGAGAGCACGAGTGATGGAGGGGCAGAGAGAGAGAGGGAGACACAGAATCCGAAGCAGCTCCAGGCTCCGAGCTGCCAGCACAGAGCCCGATGTGGGGCTCGAACCCACGAACCGTGAGATCACGACCTGAGCCGAAGTTGGACACTTAACTGACTGAGCCCCCCAGGCGCCCCTGAAGCACAAAGTTTATTTAAAAAACGGGAGGGGTGGGAAGTATGCAGCAATTATGGTCGGTAGAAATTCTGCAATGCAATTGAGCCCCCGTTGCTAGACATCTGCTCCAGGAGGAAGCCTTCCCTGACCAGGACCCATCTATGTTTTCCGCTAGTAACTTCCTGGTTGGTCGGTCTCAGAGGCCCCTGACTCTGCTCTCTCACTTCTTGGGTCTCTCCTGAGTCACCCTTTCTTTTCCATAGGAAATGGCCCGTGTTCTGACTTACTATCTGCACACAGAAATTTTGAACCCTAAAGGTGCTTTTTCATTTTGAACAATCTCTATCTCTTTTAGTCCAAGACAGTATGATTCCTTTAAAAACCCCCATGTAGGTTTTCTGTATATCAAATTATACCCCAGTACATTGAACAAGATGTACATTAAGACGTCTTTTGTAGGCAGACCTCATTTTACTTGGATTGCAAATCAGAGCGTTGCTGGGGTTTGTTTGTTTGTTTGTTTGTTTGTTTGTTTGTTTGTCTAAGTCATCTCTACACACAACATGGGGCTCCAATCATGGCCCAGAGATCAAGAGTCACACCTCTTCTGACTGAGCCAGTCGGAAGCCCAGAGTGCTGTTGACAGTGTCCTTGAGATCCTTAGAAGCCCTTTTCTTGAGCTGACGGGGTCTACAAGGTCCTGCTTTATGTCTCTCAGGGGTCTTAGGGCTTCACTTTGGGCTTCATCTATACATCGAGAACGCATTTCTGCGGTGGTGCTCTGGATCTGATCTTTGCTCAGAGGCCATTTCTCACTCTGAGTACCTTTTACAAGCTGGAGAGACTGGGAATGAAAAAATATTTTACTTTTCAATCCAGTAAGTCCTAAGTAGGAAATATTTTCTCTAAATTCTTCATGAAAACTAAACAGTTCCCTCTCCAGCTCATTCATCGCTTGTGATATCATTCATTGTGAAAATAAGCCAGCTGGCACCGCACTGGTTTCCTACGACTGCCGGGTCGATTAAAATAACAGCACTATATTTTCTCATGCTCCTGGAGACCAGAAGTCTGAAATCCAGGTGAAGGCAGGACTGGTTCCTGCCAGAGTCGCTGAGTGAGAATCTGTTCCAGGCCCCTCTTCCAGCTTCTCGTGGTGCTGGCGGTCCTTGGTGTCCCTCGGCTGATCTCCCTCTGCTTCTCATGATGGTCTTTTGTCTTGTGTGTGTGGTTTGTCTCCTTGTAAAGACACCGGTCCTGTTGAATTAAAGCTCCCCCCTACTCCAGTTATGACCTCCTCTTAACCAATTACATCTGTAATGACTTTAGTTCCAGATGGGTCACATCCCGAAATACTGGGGGCTAGGACTTCGACAGAGCTGTGTTTTCTTTTGGTCATTGTTTTGTTTGTTTGGTTTTGCAGGTGACACGATTCAACACGTGGCAGGCCTTCTCACCGTTTTCCTGGAAATCTCGCCCAGAACCAGTTCATTAAGTACATTTTCCATCTTCCATGTGGCGGTAGGCAGCCATCTCACTGATTTTTCTGCTAACATGGGTCCACACTCTATAGCCTCTGCTGACAGTCTCCTCAATCTGGGTGCCCCGGGAGCAGCCATGGCCTTCAGCTCAGTGGGACTGTAGCTGTGTCCCTGGCAGAGACACGCTCATCCTGTGGGACTGACCCCGGAGCTGTGGGGACAGAGAGCCCAAGCTCCCAGTGGTTCACTGGGCGGAGTGTGTGTGTGTGGGGGGGGGGAGCCACGTATGCTCTTGCCCCGTGGTTCCTGGACCCGTGTGGCCCGCTGACAGGGACAGGTGCGTCACACCCTAGTAGCGCAGCCCCTCCTGGACGTTTCTTCTGAAGAACACTGTAACCCACTACAGCTCTTTTGGGGTTTAGTGCTTGCCCGCCTTTCCATGCCCACAACATGTGTTGGGATGGGTTAAGCTACGGCTTTCATTCGAGCCACAGGCTCTGGGGTGGGAAGTGGAGACCGACCCTAAGGGCGTCTCCGAGGTCTGAAGAGGGCATGGTCCCTGTACATCTTCAAGGAGAGGAAGCCCCTCTGCAGGCCCAGATCAGGGGGTCTGGGAATCCAAGATGTCCAGCTGTCCGCATCCCACGTGTCAGGCTGTCCTTCATCCCCAACCAGGACGTGGTCCCGGCACAGCTTTTGCCGAAAGTTTAGCCTTCCTTGAAACAACGCTCTCGATCCCTGGCAACATTCTTTATTTGGAAATCTGCTTTGTCCAGTATGAACACAGTACCCTGCTTTCTTTAGCGCTTATGTGGGGTAACTTTCCCACCCTGATTTTAACTTGTCTTTGTACTCACCACCGGCTTGTTGTTGGCGGCATATAACCGGGCCCTGCTGTTTCTGAGCCAGCGCACGGCCTCTGCCTTGTAGTCGGGCGCTCCCGTCATTTCCAGGTAACGGGACGACTGACACGGCTGCTTCGGACCCACCGTCTCGCCGTGTGCCTTCCTTCTCCGCCTTCTTCTGGATTTGTTCAGAATTTTGTATGATTTCTTTTCCTTGTTATCACCTGCCACTGTCGTGCTGTTTTCATTTCCTTACTCCTTACAGATACATCTTTACCTCCTCACAGTCCACGTTCCAGTGACTTTGCCACTTCACTTAGGCTGTAAGAACTCTGCCTCCTGTCCTCCCATTTCCCCGCCAAACACTATCCTATCCAGGTACACATTTTACTTCCATACATGTTATAAATTTCACATACATTGTTAATTCTATTTAATCATTTGCTTATCTTTTAAATAAAAAGAAACAAATTTTTTAAAATTTTTTTATATTTATTTCTGAGACAGAGACAGAGCATGAGAAGGGGAGGGACAGAGAGAGAGGGAGACACAGAATCAGAAGCAGGTCCAGGCTCTGAGCTGTCATCACAGGGCCCCACGCGAGGCTCGAACTCACAAACCGTGAGATCATGACCTGAGCCGAAGTCGGTCGCTCAACCGACTGAGCCACCCAGGCGCCCCGAAACAAATTTTTTTTTAAGTTTTATTTATTTACGTAATCCCTACACCCAACGTGGGGCTCAAACTCATGGCCCCAAGATCAAGACTTGCCACTAAGCCAGCCAGGCACCCCAGAAACGAAGTTCTTACATTTACCTAGTTACAATTTCCATACTTTTCATTTCCTTGTGGAGATCTAGATTTTCATCTGGTGTCACTTTCTTCTGTCTGTCAGACTCTCTTTAGGATTTCTTGTAGTGTGGGTCAGCTGGTGATGAATTCTTACAGCTTTTGGGTGTCTGAAAAGTCTATTTAATCTGTGTTTTTGAAAGATATTCTCATTGGGTATAGAAGTCTAGGTTGACAATGTTTTTCTTCCAGCACTTTGTTTTACTTAAAAAAAATTTTTTTTTAGTGTTTACTTATTTTTGAGAGGAGGGGGGTAGGGGCAGAGAGAGAGGGAGACACAGAATCCGAAGCAGGCCCCAGGCTCTGAGCTGTCAGCACAGAGCCCGATGCAGGGCTCAAATTCAAGAACTGTGAGATCATAACCTGAGCTGAAGTCAGACACTCAACCGACTGAGCCACCCAGGCACCCGAATGTTTACTTATTTTTGAGAGGAGGGGGGTAGGGGCAGAGAGAGAAGGAGACAGAATCTGATTCAGGCTCCAGGCTCTGAGCTGTCAACGCAGAGCCCGATGCAGGACTCAAACTCACAAACCCTGAGATCATGACCTGAGCCCGAGTCAGATGCTCAACTGACTGAGCCACCCCGGTGCCCCTCTTCTATCTTTAAAGGAAGGTGCCCCTTTAAAGATGTTGCCCCACAGTCTGCTAGGTTAGGTCTTGCTTTATTTCCATGGGAAATCTGTCATCGTTATTTTTGCTCCTTTGTACATAGCATGTGTTGATTTCTGCCCTCGCCCCTGACTGGCTGCTTTTAATAGTTCCTTTTATCCTTTGATGATGATGTGCCTTCGTGCGGTGCTCTTCCTGTAACGTATGCTTAGGGTTTGTTGACCTTCTTGGGTTTGTCACTTTATAATTTTCATCAAATCTGGAAACGTTTTGACCATTTCTACGTTTTTTTCCCCCAATCCCTCTTCCCTCCCGGGATCCCGTCACATGCATATTAAGCCTTGCGAAGTAAGTAACGCCACAGCCCGCTAATGTCCTGCTCTGCCTCTTTCTGTTCAGCCTTTTCTTCCTCTGTGTTCTAGAGAAAATGTGGAAAGTGTGCAACCCCAGGGGGAGGTCAGGGAGGTGGGGGCAGGAAGGTCCACACGGGAGTAAGAACTACAAAGTTGTCAGGTGACCCCTGGCCGAGCTTCCAAGGAACACAGCCTGCTCACTGCTACCAGAGTGTTCCCCCCGGTCGCCCTCTCTTGCCTGCACTTCCTTCCCTCTCAAGCTTCCTTTACAAGTCCCCCAAAGAACTGTCCCGGAGAGAGACGGAAGTGTCCTGTGTCTCGATAGGGGCACTGGTTAAAAGAGCACTTGTATTTGTTAAAACGGATGGAACCTCCACACGTAAGGCATTTTACTGAAACTCGATCTCGGGCTGGCAATGAGGCCAGAGGGTCTGACCAGTTCAGGCAGTTGGACCCCTTGGAACAAAGTAGGACCTGGGCCACTTGGGCCTCTCTGATGGCCCTAAACGCAGGCAGCTGAGGGGACATCCTTTCTGAAGCAAGAAGGGGGCAGTGCCCTGTCACATCTGGTGCCCCCAGCCGGGACTGGGTCAGCTCAGGGCTGGGGCAGAGGCTCCCTCACACAACTCCTGTGTCACTTTGTGCTCTCATGTCATTGTTTACTTGCCAAGAGAAAAGTGGCATTTTGTGATATGACATCTGAGATTTGGGGGAGGGAAAGGGGGCAGAAAAGAATCCAGACTGGCTGTGAGCCGGTCTTGGGTGATGGTGGTGACGGCCACATGTGTCATTATCTGACTTTCTGCACTATTATGTACATCTGATATTTTCTATAATAAAAACATTTTTAAAAACCCTGAAATTTGTATCTTGTTTAATTTGCATGTTTTTTCTGGTAAGGTCTCTTATTTATTGTGTAGTAAATCGCCTGTTAACCCCTTGAGGGTGTCAGCATCTTTGTTCTGTAGAATTCATTTATAGCAACTATTCTAGAATCAGAATATTAACTCCTTGTTATACAAATACTGTACTTCCTGCACTTTGATGTTTGATCTTTGTTTCTCCTTGTGTTTTCCAAGTAGACAATTTTAGTTGCCTTGTGGTCTCACCTCTCCCTTGTAGCTCCAAAGCTCCTGTCCCAGCGGGGACCTGCTCTGCCTCACGCCCTCGTCCTCACCTAGTACACATCACCTGTTCTGGAATCCAGTCAGGCACCAGCAACCCCTCCCACCAATGACCTCAGCCCTGTGTCTGGGCCTTCGCTCTCCCTTGGGAGTCCCAGGTCCCCTCCACCCTGCTCCCTTCCCGCCGGCCTTCTCTCCCCACCTCAGCCACCCCCCCCCCGCCCCATTTCTCGTTGTGGCCTGCAGCCCCCTCCCCCCTCCTCTCCACAACAGTCCCAGCCGACGTGAGCCATCAGCTGTGCCTACTGCCCACACCGGCCCCTGCTGTGGGCATCGCCCCACCGCCGCGCCGGGCCTGAATTCCTGGTGGTCTCAATATTCCCGTGACCATGTTCAACGCCCTGCCCCTCAGTCTCGACCTCTTCTTCCTGCCAAAGGCCTCGCCCTCTGCCCCAATTACGCCCTCGACCCTGTCGCCACCAGTAACCGTCCCCTGACCCCCACTCTGGCATTTCGGCTCAACACCCCCTTTTCGGGCCAGCACCTGCCCCAGCTCAGTCCCGCTGACCCCAGCACTCCAGAGCCCCCACGTCCTCACTCCGTTTGGATGCCACAATCACTGCCACCTCTCCCTTGCACACCCCCTTGGCTCAGATGCCCCTTTCAGAAGCTCACTTGGCAAAAGCCCAAACCTGGATAAATCCAACTGTTTTGCTTACTACCCCCCGCCCCGGGCTTCCTGCTGTTCCTCAAAGATCTGCGACCCCATCTCCTCTGGAGCAGAGGCCAAAGCACACACTGTCTCCCGGGGCCTGGTCTCTGAGCCTTCCTGCTCTCACTCTCCAAGCTATGGTCTACTCATCCTTCTGGTTAGCATCTGCGTCCTGGGCTGGACCCCAGGCTCTAGGAGCAGGTGGAGAGTGGACGCTCCGAGCTGCGAGTCTCACCCCACGGATAGGAAACCGGGGGTTGAGCCACAATGAGCAGGTCAGGGACAGCCCACTATGCACACAGGATCTGAACTAGCTTCCAGGTAAACAAAACACCACTCCCCCACCCTACAGGAGAGAAGGCTGAGGAAGGGGGTTTGGGTGCCAAGGAGGCAGACCAAAAGAGGCTCCTAACCAGGGTGGGATCTTGGCAGCCAGGGAGAGGGATTCCGAAGGAGGAATGGACCCTGTAGGCTAGGCTAGACTGGACTGGAGCTCAACTAGAGTGCAGGCAGGTGAGACAGTGGCCACAGGGCCCACGAATGAGCACACACAGGGCCCCTGGCTCTGCTGGAGGGTGGGGTGCTGGGAACATAACACTGCGAGTCTCTCCTTTGGCCACATGGGGCCTGCACAGTGCTGGAGGTGGCACACCCAGAAGCAGAGTGAGGCAGGGCATAAAACCAATACCACATCCCCCCACCCCAGATGGGTAAGAGGCTAGAGGTCAGAGGGAACAGAGTCTCCGAGGACCAGAGACTCTGTGGGGACAGGGTGGAGAGACCAAGCACGCTGGGTGCTAAGGCCCTGAGGGTCAGAGTATCCCTCAACTGGCTGGGTCTTCTGGGAGCCAAAGCAGCCTTGTTGGACCCTGTCCTCTCCTGCAACAAAGTCCCCTCCCCACCTCCCCCACTCCGCCTCCAACCCTCAGTGGGAGATTCAGGGTGGCCTCCAGTGGTCTCCTCCAGGAGAGCTGAAACTTTCCACAGGCATGAGAATCACCATCTCTCCCAGCTGGACCCCAGGACTGGGGCGCGGCGACCTTGGGGATGTCGGCAGGGGAGGGAGGGGTGCTGGAAAGGAGGTGGAGCGAGGAGGCCCAAGTAATTGAGCCCGGGCCGCATGTGCGTTCTGCACGCTGGCCACTGCGGACTGATGGCCAAGGCCCGGGCCCACCTGCCCCTCCCCGCCAGGCGCCCCGAGGGGCTGCGGACTCCACCCAAACGAGAGCGATCAAGGGCTGCCCGAATAGTCCCCTCGGGAGCACGCGGCCGTGGGACACATGTGTCCGTGCTCTGACGCCCTGTCCGTCAAGAGGGTTTGGAGCCCAAGGGGCGGGGAAATTGACAGAGAGGCGGGGACTCGGACAGCGAGCCAGGGGATGGAGGGACAGAGAAGTTGGATGGAGGGATAGAAAAATGACGAAAGAGGTGAAGGGGGGAGGCACAGAAGACGTGGACAGGACAGGTGGCTGAGCGGAAGAATGACGGAAGGGGTCGGGGAAATGCAAGCACAAGGCTGGGGCACAGGGCGACCGGGACCGGCGGAGGGGACAGGGGTGTAGTCAGAAGGAGTTAGGGAGCGGGTCGTCCGGGAGGAGACGGCAGAGGGGGGCCGGAGGGGGGGGGGGACGGGGCTGGTGAAGGGACTGCGCCGGGCACGTTCCGCCGGCGCCCGGAGGGTTTGCCCGGTAATTAGGCCTCGGTCCAGATGGGCCCCCAGTTCCGCAATCAAAATGCTAATTGGCCCCGCGCCTCCGGCTGCGCCTCGGCCGGGCCCCCCCTGGGAGCGAGCGGGGACGACAGTCTCGACCGAGGCGGGGGGGGGGGGTCCCCGTCCCCGCCCCCACTTCGGGCCTCGCCGGCTGCGGCTCCGCGATAAGGGGGCGGCGGCGCCCGGTCCCCGCCCCTCGGGGACTCCTGCCACGCAAGATGAATATCCAGCCGCGGCCGCGGCCGCTGCCACAAAGCGGCCCTGGAGTCTCCGCCGCGCCCCCCGATGCGGGGCCAGCTCGCTCACACCCTCGCTCGCGTGTCTCCGGAGCCGAGGCGCGGGCGGAAGCGGGGCGCAGGCAGACGGCTGCGTGGCTCCCGGCGCCGCACTCCCCGCACGCGCCCGCACGCACGCTCCCGGTGCGGCCCTCCCGCCGCGCGCTCCCGGCCGGTGTCCGCGGTCCCGCCGAGCCGCCCTGCACAAGGTCACTGCGTGCAGCGACGGGTGCGCGCGCGCCCCCACCTTGCACGCGCTCCCGGCTCGGCCGCGCCCGGACACTCCCCGGAGCCGCCCCCGCGACCTTGGTACTCAGTGACAGCAGGCCGCGCGGAGGCGCGCTCCGAAAGAGCGTGGACACCCGAACCACCCGGCGCAGGCGAGGGAGGGGACAATGGCAGCGCCGGGCTCTAATTGAGGACATATGTCCCCGCGCGCGGCCATTGTGCGGCCTGGAGCCCCCGACACCCCCGCTCCCGGCCATTGGCGGCTGGGCCTGACGTCATGGGGGCTGCAAACTCGGGGCGGGCGGCCGCGGGAAGGGTTATCCGCCTGGTTGCGGAGCCGCCGGGGGGAGCTGCGGCCGCGCGGAAGGGTGTAAAACCACCAATGAAGTCGCATTTCCAGAGCAAGGGCATGGCAGCCCCTCTCCCCCTTCACAGCCCGCTCGCTGCGTCGCCGCTGCACTCGACATCCACCCCTTGGGAAAGAGGCGAGGCCTCTCCAGCGGGCACGGGGTCAGCCCGGGTGACCGAGTGGCAGGGAGACACTGCGGCACGGGGCGCGCGCTGCGCTTCCACACTGCGCTTTCGCTGCCTCAGCATTCGCTCCTTCGCCTCACGCCTCCCCCTCTCGCCCCCGAAGATCCCTAGCCTCCATACCCGAAAGCTAGGCAGGCTGGACCAGACTGGGATCCGCCCTGCGTTCCTCCCCCAAAAGATCCCCCCCGGTCCGGGGCGCAGGACTCCCAGGCCTGTTTCTGCCTCTCCCCCCACGCACGACAATGCCGCAGACCGCTGGGCCTCTATTCCCGAAGCTGCCTGGGGGAAATCCACACACGCGGGGGCCGCGGCATCCCCAAGACCCCTCCCAGGAGACCCTGGACGGGCCCGGCCCTGCGCAGCCATTTCCGCCGGCCTCCCCTCCCTCCCCTCCCTCCCCCTCCCTCAGCTTCTGGGCTTTAAAAGCCGGAGGCTGGGCCCGGCCGCAGGCAGAGGCGGCCGCGGGCGCAGGAGGCCGGGCCCTGGAGCTGTCCGAGCGCCGAGCCCCGCCCCCGGAGCCCCCGTCCCTCCCTCTCTCCTTCCCTCGGCCCGCCTTCCCTGCGCACCCCTCCCCCCGAGGACCCCCGCCCCCCGCTCGCCGCCGCCGCCGCCGCCGCCGCCGCTCGCTCGGGCTGCAGAACAATAAAGCAAGCCTCCCAGAGACCCCCGCCGAGGACCCCCGCCTGGAGGCAGAGCCCCCGCGGCCCGCCCCTCGCCGCCCGAGGCGGCTGAGCGCGCCCGGTCGCTGGCCGAGGTGCTGGCCGGGCCGGCGCTGGCCGC
>NW_024412417.1:48740546-48741091 GCF_014898765.1 Herpailurus yagouaroundi | reverse complement strand
ACGTACGCCACGTCGTCGAACCTGAGCCGCCACAAGCAGACGCACCGCAGCCTGGACAGTCAGCTGGCGCGGCGCTGCCCGACGTGCGGCAAGGTGTACGTGTCCATGCCGGCCATGGCCATGCACCTGCTCACGCACGACCTGCGCCACAAGTGCGGCGTGTGCGGCAAGGCCTTCTCGAGGCCCTGGCTGCTGCAGGGCCACATGCGCTCCCACACCGGCGAGAAGCCCTTCGGCTGCGCGCACTGCGGCAAGGCCTTCGCAGACCGCTCCAACCTGCGCGCGCACATGCAGACGCACTCGGCCTTCAAGCACTTCCAGTGCAAGCGCTGCAAAAAGAGCTTCGCGCTCAAGTCCTATCTCAACAAGCACTACGAGTCCGCATGCTTCAAGGGCGGCGCGGGCGGGGGCGGCCCCGCGGCCCAGGCGCCCGCCGCCTCGCCGCAGCTCAGCCCCGTGCAGGCCTAGGGCGGCGGTGCCTCCGCCAGCCCAGCCGGGGCGGCTCTCAGCAATACGGGCCCCCAGGGAAGTCTCCGCCAGCGCCC
>NW_024412417.1:48737689-48740446 GCF_014898765.1 Herpailurus yagouaroundi | reverse complement strand
AGCAATAGAGGGAGGGGGCCCGGCCCCGCCCCGCCCGCCAGGGGCCTTGTCGGCCCCTTCAAGCAATAGGGTCCTGAGGGGAGACCCACCCCGAACCCCCTCCCTTCCCCTCCAGGGTGCCCCAGGCTTTTTCCCAGCAATAGGGTCGAGGAGACCCAGAACCGAACCTCATCTCCGAGTTAGGTCTCTGAAGACCGGGGTGGGGTGAGGTGGGGAGCACCCCCACTCCTCCCTCCTCTGCGCCCCTGGATCGCGTCGCAGAGACTCAGGTCTTCCCCACTCCTTTCCCAAACCTTCCAAGGGCCAGGCCTGCGGCCTAGACGTCCGGGGAGCAGACCGGGGAGGGGGGGAAGCGGGGGTAGAGCAGGAGGGAGGGGCCTGCAGAGGCGTCCCTACTCCTCAGTCTTCGCTGAAGCCCAGGAGTGATAGACGCGTTGGGGATCGGGGAGAGAGGCGGACGGCGGCACCCCTCTCCCTCGGGTTCTTTCTGGGGCCTCAGTCCAAGCCGCTCTCCCACCCTCGCCCCGCATCCTCTGCCAAATCCGAATTCTTCCAGCCCAGCTTCCCGGGCTCTGTCCTTCATAACGAATAATAATGACGCATATCGAATCGCATGGACTTATCCGACCTCCTCAGACCCCACTCCCGCCCTGCCCCGGGGCCCCCTCCCTCGTCCCCCGGCATTCGGTGTTGGAGGACGGATCCTGGGGCCCGGCAGGCAGGCCTGGGCACGGCCCATTACACACCTCTCTGTATTCGCTTTGCGGGTAAAGCCCCCTGGGGGGGTTGCGGACGCGTCGGGTTTCTTTCTTTCTGTATTTGTACGTTTTATTTATGAACGGATTGCACTCGGGTCAGGGAAGGGGCGCTGAGGCCCCCATCCTTCCCGCCGACGCCCGGGGCTTGGGATGTCCGGGATCACTTTCCCCGCCCCCCCACCCCCCCCCCCCCCCGGGCCCCCCCCCCCGCCCCCCGCCCCGCCCCCACTCTGTTGCCAACTTTCGCCCGTCTATGCCAAAGCCTCGGCGGCGACCCCGCCCCAAGGGCCCGCCCCATTGGCCGCCGCCTTTGTGACGTCACTGCATGCAGCCCCAGCCCTCCTCCCGTCCCTTCCCGGGGCTGCCCGCTCCCTCTCCCTCTTAGTTAGTCCGATGCCGACTATAGAGCAATAATGCGCACTGCATGCGAAGCTGCCGCCGCCTCTAGAGTTACTGAGAATCAGGTATCCCCCTGCCCTATCCACCCCATAGGCCCCTAGATCAGGGACATTGCGCGGGGCCGGACGCGCAGACTTTCTTCCCCTCCTCCTCCCTACTCCCCCCACGGCAGAGCCCTGCGGGTGTAATGGTTCCAGGGGGCAGGGGCGGGGTGGTTGCCCCCAAGACCCCTCCTTCAGTCATCCATTACCCACCAACTGTTCATTGGGCACCTACTATGTGCCAGGCCCGCTGCAGAGTCGGCCAGGGATGCAGCGGCCTGCAGGGGCTGCACGCTCGTGACAGGCGTCCATCAGGTTTGGGTGGGCCAAGGAGGGCCGCACGTGCAGAGAAAGGCCTGGCCCCTAGACCCAACCCTGCATCCCCTTTACCTCTTCCCCGCCCCGGCCCGGGTCCAGTGCTGGGTGCACTTGGGCTCTACCTTTGACTTGGGCCTAGCGTTCTCAGCTCAGGTGGCACAGACCCAGGGCCCCCAAGGCCCAGCGCGACCAGGGCCACCCATAACGACTCTCAGTCCTTCCATCTCTCGGCCACTTAGGCTCTGCTGTGTGGGGCCAAGGCCCCAGGCCAGACAAAAGGTGCACACTGCAGCGTATGACCTGGTCAGCGCCACCCCAGTGGGCACCGAGTTGCCGCCGAGCCGCACCTGCAGGAGCAGACTGAGGGCCCAGCGCAGCAGGGCCCGTATCCAAACCCTCTATACCGCAACTCGTGTCCACACAGCTCCCAAGCTGGGGCCTGCCCTCCTGTGCTGGGCACACCCGCATGCACACGCACACACAGGCGCCCCACCCAACCCCCACACGCCTGTCTACCTACCTAAGGAGAAGGCCAGAGGGCCGTGGGCCGGCCAGGGTCTCCCGCTTCTCCGTACACCCCGCCGCCGTGGAAAGCCATGGGCCCCCTCCCGCCCCCATAACTAAGCAGCACAATAACCGACTTAGCGAATTCAGGTAGAAGGAACGTTTAGGTAGCACCTATTTTGTACTGATTCTACGAGTAGGGCCCGAGATGCGGGGGCCCTCGGGTGGGGGTTGCGGCCGCCGGCCTGCCCCGCCCCCACCCCCGCCTGCGCCCCGCCGCCTTGTACATACTCCCACCCGGAACAGGCCGGGATTTTTACTCGGGCCGCGCCCCTCTTCCGCCCCCGTTTGGGGCTGGGCCGGCCGGACAGACGGACGGACGGACAGACCTCCTTCCTAAGCACAATAGCACCAGCTCCCCGGAGCGCCGCACCTCCACGAGGAGAATAAATGCCACTCTTGATAGAACTTGGAGTGTCGGGTTGATGTATCCAGTGCTGGGCCCATGCCACAGGGGGTGCTGGGATGTCTGGGGGGCCGCTTCCTAGCCCTGCTGCATCCCAGAGGCAAGGTTGGTGCAGGTCCAGTGCTGGGAGTGGCAGCCTGCCCACACAGCCCTGAGGTCATGTCACTACCTTTCGTGAGGGTGTGGCACTGTCCCCTTGCTCGGGAGGGCTATCTTCTTCCCCATGGGAGGGCCAGCTTGGCAGGCCAAGCCACGGGAGAACCGCCCCCCT
>NW_024412417.1:48699378-48737589 GCF_014898765.1 Herpailurus yagouaroundi | reverse complement strand
CCCCCCCCCCCCCCCCCCCCCAATGCAAAGCAGCTGGCAGGTTAGTCTGCTCTGGGCCAGGAAGTGGGGTTAGGCTCTGCTGTTCGGCTCTGCTTAGGATCTCCAGCCTGAATTCAGGCCTGGCCCAAGAGTGATCTAGCATCACCCGAGTAGGTACAGCAGGGCCTGCAGAGGTGTGTCTACTCTTCCCATAGGGGCTCCTGCTGCTCCTCAGGCTTGACAGCCACCAACAAGCCCTTCTCAATGCCAGTGGAGAAAATGAGAACAGGAGAAGGTGCAAAATCTGGCCTCTGCTTCCTGCTGCTCACATCTTGACCCCCACTGTCTGAGGAGGCCTCCACAGACAGCTGACTCATGCTGCTTCTGGGGAGGGGCCACCCAGGGGACAGAGAGGCTTCCACAGCCACCCACAGCCCTCAAGCTCTAGACAGGATGAATCAAATTGAGATGAGGGGTGGGACTGTGCTGGTCAGGGACAGGCCAGGAACAGGGACCCCCCCCTGCCCCAGCAATGCCCCCTGATACTCAGGTTGGCAGGTATGAGCTGAGAGGCCCAAAGTCTTTGGAGACATGTAGTCAAACCAGGTCATCCCAGAGCCAGCTGAACCCCAGCAGAGACAGGCCTGCCTAGACTTCATCAGAGTGGACAGCAGGGGCGCCTGACCTTCGGGAGGATGTCAGTTGGTAGGCTGCTCGTGGTGGGGCTCACATGGAGGTGGGCACCCTCTTCTGGGGAGCACTGTCAACAGTAAAACCCTAGGAGTGAAAGCCCCTGTTATTGGTAGAGGTCAGGGACCTTTGACCTTCACTGTCCCCAGGCTGGGGTAAGCATTCGCCAAATTTGCATATGAACAATCGGCGGGGAGAACAGCTTATCCAAGGCCTGCCTTTGACATAAGTCCTGTCCCAGTACCTCACCCACCCTACACCTGGAGTCACCCCTGGGTGGGTGCCAATGGCAGGGAGGAATGCCCATTCCTTCCCAGCTTTGGAGTCTAGACTGGTGATTTCTGCTTCTTCAGGACCCTGAGGGGCAGTGGGGGTGGAAGGATGAAGGCTGACTCCCTGAGGCCTGGGATGAGTCCAACCCTCAGTCTCCACAGACTTCCGTGGACAGGGCTTTGTATCCCAAAGAATGGGCAGCATGGTCTGCTAACCACCATGTCCCATGTCTCCCGGCTGGCCGCACCCTTCACAGACCTCGGTGGCCTGCCTGTGGCACCTCAGCCACAGGTTGAGGTTCTAACCTCTGAACCTCTTCCAGCCAGGCCTGCGAGGCTCCTGGCCTCCAGTCCCTTAATCAGTTGCTGCCCCTGGCAGGGAGATCCGCCACTGAGCTTTCTTCCACAACCCCTCTTGTACACCTTTGTCACCAAGAAACCCCGCCCACCTTAACCTTTACCCTCTCCTCTGGTGCCCTGGATCCTAAGGTGACTGGAGCTTCCAGGGTAGGGGGAATTCTGAAGCTGCTGCGCTGGCCCACCCTCGCTCCCGAGGCCTGGCCCACACCCTCCCACAGGCAATGTCCCCCTCCAGGACCAGCCCGCCCCGGTACTGAGGCTCTTCCTTACTGGCGTTCTCACAGCCTGTGCCTGCCTCTTAACTTGATGCCTGGCTTTCCTCTCGCTCAACTCCAGTGCCAGAACCTGGGCTGTGCCACCAGTTCCCCCCCAGACTGGTCCTCCCTGGTGATCCCTCGTCCACTCTGGTTGCTTTACTCCCACTGCCACTTATAGCCGACGGTTTGGAGCTGGGATGTGGGCGCAGGCAGCTGCCTCCAACATGACCCTTCACTCATTATTGACTACTGCACTCGGCTCCTGCAGGCCTACTGGAAGCCCGAGTCGCCAATCTCTGCCCGCCTGGGCGGGGCCTCTAGTTCTTGGCGCTGTATTGAAGGATGGCACGGCCAGAAGGCATGCAGAGACTCGTGGGTGTGTGTGGCAGAGCTCCCAGGGCTCACTCCTCCATGCTGGCCTCCCGAGAGGACCCTCTCCTTTGTTCCCCCTCCGTTGGGATCAGTACCCAGAAAGGCCTAGCTCTGCCTGGCCCAGACCACCCAATGAACAGATGAGAGTTTTGGAAGACTGGATAGGAGACAAGATTGATCCCGACTCACCCAAGTTGAGCTGCGTGGGTGTGTGGGAATGGCTCTCCAGCCCCAGTCAGGGCAGCCTGGTTACTCGAAGCCACCTATCAGATAGCCCTAGCCTGCTAGGTAGAGACGCTAGGCTGGTATCAGTCCTAGATGGCCCAGTGGCAACAGGAATGTGTCACTAGGGGGCCCAGGCACTGTGGTGAAGGTGGTGGAACAGGGGTGTGCCCGGGGGAAAGCCAGTGGCCAGCCCATAGAGGCCACTAACTTGAGGCTGAACCTCTCGGTTTATTTGCTTCTAGACAGGTGCTCTTGGTCCTGCTCACCTTGGGAGTGAATGGCTAACCCATTTTGCTGCTGGGTAAACCCTCCCTCAGCCTCCAGTGAACCCTCACACTCTGAAATCCAGGGTGCTCACACTCCATGCCCTACGCAAAGATGTGTGTCAAGCTAAGGTGGAAGGCACACTTGCTCCCTAGCGGGTTGCACTGTGCGGTTGTGCAATGATACGGAAGCCTCTGGGTCCCCACCATCCGACACTCCAGGCTCCACGTGCCCTGGCAAAACTAGCCGGAGTGGAAGTGAGGGAGGCCCTGCAAGTCTGTGGAGGTGGGTGCAAGGGGGGCCGGGTGGAGGCGGGCCACAGTGTGGCCACGCGGGGATGGGAGTGGGGGGGGGGCGGGGCTGCACCTTCCCTGTCCTTGCTGGGCACTTTGAGGTAGGGTCAGTGGGCCGGGCGGGCTTCCCAGGGACACGGGGCCTGGGAGGGCTTTCTCTTGCTCCATCTTTCGGTCCGGCGCTTGTTGGAACAACCTAAGCCGAAGTAAAGAGGGTGCTTCTGCGGTGGTAACCAGAGGGCTCGTGGAGCACAACTGCGCCGCGCCGCGCGCTCCGGAACCAACACTCTGGGTGGTGGGCGAGGCGAATCCCCAGGGACGTGGGCGGCCGGACGGTAACGCAAGAGGCATTTCTCCATAATCTACGCCCCACACTGCGCGCCTCGGCTGGGGAATGACGAAACCCGGTGTTTACACAGTGGGAGAAGAAGCAGGCAAGCGGTCAGGGGCGGCCCGCAGCTGCCAGGAAGCCTGACGAGTTCCGCAGAGACGCTGAGGCCCGCGGGGCAGTGGCCCCGTCGCGGGCCGTCCGCCAGCAGACACGCTCCCGCCTGAGCCCGGCTACCGTGACTCCCAGCGTGCGCCGCGCTGGGCGGCCCCGGCTCCCAGGGTGCCGCGCGCGGGGGGAACCACGACTCCCAGAATACCCCTCGCGCCCGCGGACTACAAACGGGCGCGCGCCGCCGCGGCTGGCCAGTTAGAGGCTCCCGGAGAGACCAGACCGTGGTCCTCGGGCTGCCCGAAGGGCGCGCGCTGATTGGCGGCTCGGGCCTGCGCCCGGGCTACGGCGTCCGGCAGGGGGCGGTGGCGGCCGTTGGCCGAGAGTCCGGAGGCGGGGCCGGGGGCCTTGGGCGCTGCGAGCCCGGCGGGCCACGACTCGGCCGGGACGGGGTGCGGGCTGAGGCAATGGGCGACCGCGGCGGCGCGGGCGGCTCCCGGCGCCGGAGGACGGGTTCACGGCCTTCGAGCCAGGGCGGCGGTGGGCCCACGGTGGCGGAAGAGGAGGTGCGGGACGTGGGCGCCGGGGGAGACGCGCCGGCGCCGACTCCGGCCCCGGACAAGGGCGAGGACGGAGACTCCGACGTGGGCAGCGGCCACCACTGGGATCTGAGGTAGCGAGGCGTCTCACCCCTAACCCCTGCCCGAGACCCTCCCCACATCCCCGGGCGTGACCGCAGCAGCGCGGGCTCCGAGTCGGAGAGCCTGGCTCCCGGACTTTGGCGTGGACAGGTGTGCCCCCCTTGGGCCCCTGCGGGGGGTACTGAGGCATAAGAGTGGAGAGTCACTTGCCAAGGTCACCCACGTGGGGGCCAGAGGGGAGCCGGCGGCAGTCCGGCTTTCAGACCCCCACCCCTCTCTCTACACATCCTCATGTGGGTCCTTAGGCTCTTCCTCAGGGTAACTCAGGACGCTGACCCCCAGGCCGGCTGGCTTCTGCTACGCACAAGTTTTCTGTGTCTGGAAGAAGGAGGGATCAGGTCGTTTGTAATTGAGGAGGTCTCTCCTGGGGGTTGTGAGGGGTGCCTTGGTGGTAGGAGGTCTCCCATAGGAGGGTGGACCTGCTGGGGAGGCAGCCGGCAGGGGCCTGGGACTGCCTGAGGGTCGGCACAGGGCAGCGTGAGAGTCTTTCTCTCCCTGCAGACCCTCCCAAGAGTCGTCTTCGCGGGGGTCCCTTCCTCCCTTCCTGACACACTCGTCCCTCCGTCACCCAGTGCCTGGCTGGGCTGGGGCCCTGCTTACCTTGTCAGAACAAGTTGGGTCCTATATTGGGACTCTCAACCCCTGGCTGGGGTACAGGAGAGGGGTTCGAAGTGCCCACAGGTGGGCACCCTGTTTATCTGAAGGTCTGGCGGGAAGGCGTTGGGGGAGGATACCTGACTGACTGGGAGGACTTGGAAGGACAGGGTGTCGGCTGCCTCCAACCTCCTTCTCCCACTTCTGGCCTTCAGTGTGGCCCGGGTGTCCTCGGGGGCTCTGGCTTTGGGGGCGCCTTTGGGGCTAGAGGTTATCAAGGAGGAAGTGGGCAACTAGGCAGTCTGTTGGCAAGGATTCGCTCTCTCAGTACCCAAGAACGGAGGCTTTCTTCACTGTGCTGAGAGGGTGGGTGAGGCGGCCAGGGGCCTTGCCCTTGTGGTGCTCCCAGTCCACCTGAGAGATAAGATGATGTCAGTACTGAGCAGTGTGAGCAAAGGTCAGGCCCGGAGTCCCTGAAGGCGCTGTGGCGGAGGAGCAGAAGGGAGGAGGAGCGTGCCTTTCCTGCAGGGTCGGGGGTGGGGTGGGGGGGCGGGGAAAGGGGCTTGTTTCCTGCGGGCCTGGGAAGGTGCTGAAGGAGGCTGCAAAGGACCGAGGGTCCTGGAGTCCCCTCTGCTAAGTGCCGGTCAGGAGGCAGGGGCGTGGCTAGCATGCTCTCCTCCAGAGGTGGCAGGAGTTGGTGTCCTTTTGTGTAAGATGGGGAGTGCTGACTTTGGGCCAAATTGCCACTCTGGGATGGGCAGTCACTTCCCTGCTCTGCCAGGGCCAGCTGTCCAGAAGCCTCTCCCATGTCCCTGAGAGCTGGGCTGAGCGAGTGGCAGCCCCGTCTGCCAGGCCTGGAAGTCTGGGCCCCCTGGGAAGAGGAGCAGTAGATGGCAGGGGTGGGCCTGCCCAGGGCTGGGGAGGGAGCTGGCAAGGACGGTCCTCTCCTGGTCTCCAGGTCGTGCAGGCTGTGTGTGCTTGTTTCTCAAAGGCCGGTGACCCAGGGCCCAGAGGGCCGCCAGGGTCAGAGCTGGCTCTGGCTGCCCTCCTGGGATTTGGCTCCTACTCATCTCCTTGTCAGCCTCCTCTTAGTTGTCTCCCCTCCTTTCTGCTTATTGCCTCTCCCTCCCTATTCCTCCTTGCTCCCTGGGCTCTAGGCCTCCTCCCCTGCCTGCACTTCCTGCTCACCTTGGCCTGGGCAGGTGGGTCAGGCTCTGGGTGTGAACTCCTTTCTTCCAGGCCGTGGCCAGGTGTGGCTCTGGGGCAGGAAGGAGAGGGCACCCCACACACTGCCCGTGCCATCTGGCTCTCTGTTCATGGACACTCCCAGCAGGGCCTTCTAGTCTCAGGGCTCTCCCAGGGTGTTTGTTCCTGGGTTGCCCTCTGTTTCTTCCTTTCCACTGGGGTCTTCCCAGATGCAGAGCCTGCCTCCTTACCTTGTACCCCAGGGCTCAGCCCCGAGGCCCGGTGAAGGAAGTGCTGAGGAAGTGGCAGCTGGGAGGAGAGCTGGCAGCCTGCCCCCTCCTGGCTCCCCTTGGCCCTGGAATTGGACCACGTGGTCCCCAGTTGTGATCCACACTTGAGGGCTGTGCCCCTGGGGAAGCTTTGAACTTTGGCCAGGCTTAGTTTTCCTTTGCACCTACCTCCCAAAGTTGATGGGAGAGTTGAGTGAGATGATACATGCGATGAGTTACAGTGGCCCTGGGGAGCAGGTGTGGGACCGCTGGAAGGCACAGAGGTGTGGGTGGCCCTGGTAGTAGGGGAGAGGGTGACAAAGATAGCTCTGGAGACTGTGGCCATATCCTGCCTGCCTGCCCTCTGGCCCACTGCTGCTGAGCGCACCGGCAAGGCTGGGCCTTATGGGTTTTGGTGGGTGGTGGGCTTCCTTCCCTGGGTCTCTGATGTGCGTGGAAATGGGGTTGCCTGGGGCAGGGGGATGGTCGGGAGCCCTGTGGGGAGACCTAGGGAGTGGGTGTGGGCAGGTTGGGAAGGCCTGGAGAGCCTGACACAGGAATCTGAAAAAGCTTTTATAATATCATTTGGTGTCAGATTTGGAAAACAATACACGTTTCCACCCCTGTTTTCATCTTAGAGATTGCTGAAAATAAAGCCGGCATGGTCTCCTTGGTGGCCCGAAGCGGGCAAGGGGTCACGCTGTTGTGAAACGTTGTGCAGATGGGGGTGGCAGGTTGTGGCACCAGGGCCTCTGGGACACTTCCAGTGAAAGTGGACAGATTCAAACTTGGCGGAAGGGCTGGGGAGGCCCCTGTCTAGTGGACAGGCCCAGAGATTGTCCCCTCTGGGGAGTGAGGCCCTGGACCTGTGCTGGCCTCACAGGAAAGCAAGTGCAGAGACTCAGGGAGAAGAGGGCCCCTGTGGCCTCACCGCCAGGCCCAGGACAGACTGGGAAGCTGGATGCAAGGAGGTCAGACATGGGCCAGGTGCGGTACAGACCTTGCCACAGCTCTCGCTAAAGAGTGCTGAGTAGCATCTCAGCCTTTCCAGTCCCTCACTTCCTGTGTGGCGCTGTCTAGGTGTTGACCCCGACCAAAGGAAGGCTTGCCACTGAGGTGGGGTCAGCACTGAGAGGACATCTGTGCTGTCGTGACTCTGGTGTGTACACCTGAGCCCACTTTTCCTACCTGGGTGTCTCAAGAGGTGGAGATGTGTGTCCCTGGCCTCATGTCTTACAAAACCGGAGGCCTTGCTCAATGTCGTGTGGGGCTTCCTGGTGGCATGGCAGCTGGGGTGGGGTGGGGCCGCAAACTGAGAGAGCTGGGAGCTGGGTCTGGGCCTTGCCCCAGCCGTGCTGTGGCCCTTCCTCTACCTCTGTGTCACCCAGAGGATCAGGCAGGGATGTGAGAGTCTGCTTATGTGTCCCCGACCTCAGCAGTAGGTGGGAACTCTCATGGGTGGGCACTGAAGTTGCCTTTTCCTGCTTCTGGGGGAGACCTCTCTGCCCTTAGGCATCCGGCACCTGGGTGGGCTCCTCTCGCCCTCCTCGCTCTGGGCAGGAACACAGCGCTCATCCTGTGGCCGAGCTGGGACAGGTTATGATTTTTTAGAAACAACTGGAGGCTATGTGAATGTATAAGGGTTGGGCCTCTGACCCCGGGAAGGTGCATGTAAGTCCAGGTGCTCAGCTGGCCCTTGGCCTGGATCCCTGTGCACATTCAAAGCTGTGTAGGCCAAATGGAGGAGGAGGTTGTCTGAGGTCGGGTGGAGGGGGGGGGCCCTCAGGGTGCTGGGTGGTAGGATAGGCTGACTCAGTGAGGCCCTCGCTTCTGCACAGCGTTACAGGTGGGCCTATAGATCCTGGAATGGACTCTTCCTGTGGGCCTGTCACCACTCTGTAGCCAGCGTTCATGGTGGCAGCCAGAGGCCTCTGGGGAGTGAGGCCAGGCTCTTGGCCTGGGGTGCTCCAGCTGCACGTAGCCCTGGGCTGGGCAGGGCCAGCTGTGCTGTTGTTGTTTGTGGCGTGACCCTGCCCACTGCCTGGGAGGCCAGGCTTCTGGTGGCCCTGAGAGCTCGTCCCTGCCTGGCTCTCCTGTGATTGTAGATGGGGAGTAGGATGTGTGGGCAGAAGAGAGGGCTGGGTGGGGCCCGGACCACCCTGCTGGGCCAGGATGGGTGAGAGCCGCTCAGGGGAAGGGGCTGGGGTCTGCCCTGCCCTGGGCCCTGAGGTTGGCTCCTGAGGGGCTGAACTTGGCTGGGCTCTTGGGCCCTGACCTGCCCTTGGACTTGGAGGAGTGAGCCTGCTTTTGGTCCTGCCCAGGGTTCTCATGGCCCAGGGTGCTCTGCTGGTGCCTACTTATGAGGGTGTGCCTCCTGCCCTACCAGGTGCCACCGCCTGCAAGATTCTTTGTTCAGCTCTGACAGTGGCTTTAGCAACTATCGTGGGATCCTGAACTGGTGTGTGGTGATGCTGGTGAGTAGCATGGTATCGGAGTAGGTGGCCCTGTGGCCAGGGCTCCGTTCGGGCTGACCTTTGCCTGGGTACCAGCTCTGCCCTCTGGGGGAAAGGGGCCAGCGCTTATGTGGCTGGGTTGTGTGGGGCACTGGGCTGGTGGGGGGAAAGTTATGGTGACGGTCCCTGCATCGGCCACACACGCAACTCTCGTCCCTGTTGAATCCCAGGAATAGCACATGTGAGTGGTCTTGGGGGGTCCAAAAAGAGTTTCTTCTGCTGTTCTGAATGGCCCTGTGGGCGTGGAACCCCTGGCAGGCCTGGCCTGGCGGGGAGCAGGGTTTAGCGGATGGCTCTTGGGCTTGGTCTGGCAGCCCCAAGCTCCGACTCTGAGGGCACCTGGCCTCTCTCCCTCAGCCTTTGTCCTAGGTGCCCCCATGAAGGGATCAGACAGAGCTCTTGCCTCCACCTCACCGTGTGGCCTGGCTGTGGCCCCTGCCTCTGGGGCCCGGTTCCCGCTGGCACGTTGTGGGGGTGGGGCCAGCAGCCCTGGCCCAGAAACAGCTAGAGCCCAGGGCTCAAAGGGGCAAGCCCACAGGGTGGGGCAGGGGGCAAGCTCCTGTCTGGGTCCAGCCCCCACCGCTCAGACTAAGCCAGAGGCCTTTGACCCTTGCCCTGACATGACGGCCTCGGGTACGGCTCCGGTGGTTACCCACGTGGAAGGGGCTCCAGGCACACCCACGCCCTCCCTGCCGGTGGCCCCAGGAGGCTCTCCAGGGAGCTGTGGGGGGCAACACAGTCTGGTGGGTGGGAAGCTGGCTAGGCAAGGGGATGGTGGGTCAAACGCCTGCCTGACGTCATCTCAGGAGGTGTTGTGTCCTTGGCCTCTGGAGGCCATGCTTGGGCTGGGTTCGTACTGGCAGCCTGAGCAGCAACCTGTGTTCCCTGCAGCCCTTGGGCCTGCCTGGCCCTTTGGCGCAGACCCAAAACCTTTCCCCTGCTTCCGGTGCCTCCACTGCCCCCTCGCTGAAGGAGATTGTGTCCCATGTTTAGGCTGCTTGCTGCGTCCCTCCGTGGCCTGGGCCTTGAGGTGAGCGCTGCCCCGTTAGCAGCTCTGGCTCCTGCCTGCTGTGGGCTCTCAGGACAGGCCACTACCAGGTGTGACGGCAGCACATCTGTGCCTGGCAGGAGGTTGGCAGGTCAGGCGGGTGGCTCGGGAGGGCAGGACCCCCGTCCCTGTTTGTCATCTCTGTGCGAAGTCCTTACCTGGCAGTCAGGGGACCCATGAGTGTCCCCTTGCTGGCATCACTTTTCCACAGGACCTACCATGAGCCCTGGTCAGGGCCTGAGCTTGGGGCACTTGGCAGGGTGTGTGTGTTGTGGGTGGACGAGGAGACCCGGGTGCCTGCAGAGGGAAGCCGCTCCCCAGCCCCAGGCTGGAGCCAGGAGCCCAGCTTGAGGGGGTTTCTGCCCTTGGAAGCTGCTCTGGGGCCACGTGCCCAGGCTTAGATGCTACAGGGATAGCGGGAGAGGGGCAGGGGCCCAAGCACCAGGTGGCACTCCAGGCCTGGCTGCTGAGCCCCTTAGAACTCTGGTCCGCTGCTTCTCCCCACTCCCCAGGGTGTGGGCACCCCTGGTGTGGCATCTGCCGCTCACCCAGGCACTGCAAGTTTTGGGTGAGGCACTGCAAGGACATTCTTGGGCAGGCTTGGGCCTTGGGGCCGTCACCAACTCAGTGGGACAGATGAGGGCTGCTAGGCGTCAGGTCATTTTGCACCACTGCAGATGCCAGTATCGTGTCTGGGGTGACGCGGGCAATGGCAAGACTTGCTGTCCCTGCACCAGTGTGGGGTGAGGTGGGTGGTAAGTCTTAGCGTTGGCGTGGAGGTCAGACAGGGCTTGCGTCCTGGGTTTGTAGGTGCGGGTTGCCATCCGGACCCAGGGCTCCTGCCGCTATAGGTGCTGGGACGAGCTGGGGTGGGTGCCCTGTGGCCAAGGCTCATGGGGCTGTGCCCTTCCTCTCTCTTGCAGATCTTGAGCAATGCACGGTTATTTTTAGAAAACCTCATCAAGTGAGTGTCTTCCCCAGGGCCCCTACCCTGCCCCTGAGGCCTCTCCCCACCTGCTCAGGCCCTCATCCCCACCCCCCCCCCATCCCCAGGTATGGCATCTTGGTGGACCCCATCCAGGTGGTGTCTCTGTTCCTGAAGGACCCCTACAGCTGGCCCGCCCTGTGCCTAGTTATTGGTGAGCTGGGAGCCAGGGAGGGCTTCGGGTGGGGACAGGCCTTGACCTGGGCCTGAATCGCCCCATGGCACTTCCATCCTCAGTGGCCAATGTCTTTGCTGTGGCTGCATTCCAGGTGGAGAAGCGCCTGGCAGTGGTAAGCAATGCCTTCGTGTCGTGTCCCCTGCCCTGCCTAGAGGTCTGCTCTCCTCATTAGGCCTGTGTTTCAGGCTGTGTGTAGCTTCCCTGGGAGGGCCTGTGCCCCAGGCCTGGCAGCCCTTCCCCAGGGAGTGGGGGCTCTGGCTGAGCACGCTGCCCCCCCCCCCCCCCCCCCCCCCCCAGGGTGCCTTGACGGAACAGGCAGGGTTGCTGCTGCACGTGGTCAACCTGGCCACCATTCTCTGCTTCCCGGCTGCTGTGGCCTTGCTGCTTGAGTCCATCACTCCAGGTGTGCCCCTTCCCTCATCCCACCCGTTCCCACCTGTCTTGGGCCCGCAGGAGAGACCCAGGTCAACCACAGGGGCTGTGCCTGTGGCCGTGGCTCTCCCGCGGGTGGTGTGGGGGGGCTGTGGCCTGAGCCTGCCTCTCCCGCAGTGGGCTCCGTGCTGGCTCTGATGGTGTACACCATCCTCTTCCTCAAGCTCTTCTCCTACCGGGACGTCAACCTGTGGTGCCGAGAGCGAAAAGCTAAGGCCAAAGCCAAGTCTGGTGAGGGGCTGCCTGGGGCTGGGGCCTTGGAGCCTGTGCCACCTGCCACGGGGCCAGACCCGGGCAGCAGTGAGGCCTCACACGCCACCCCCCACCCCCCCGCCCCAACTTGCTTGTAGCTTCTGCAGGTAAGAAGGCCAACGGGGGAGCGGCCCCGCGCACCGTGAGCTACCCAGACAACCTGACCTACCGCGGTGAGGACCCTTCCCGGGGTGTGGCTAGAGGGCAGCCAGGGAGGGATAGCATGGAGCAGGCCCCCTAGCCCCACCCTGCCGTTCCAGATCTGTACTACTTCCTCTTTGCTCCTACTCTGTGCTACGAGCTCAACTTTCCCCGTTCTCCCCGCATCCGAAAGCGCTTCCTGCTGCGGCGGCTCCTTGAGATGGTGAGGATGGAGGCGGGGCGGTGGTGCCTCGAGGGGCTGGGGTCTGCTGGCTGCTGGGGGACTCAGCCTGCTGCTCTGCTTCTTCCCTCAGCTGTTCTTGACTCAGCTGCAGGTGGGGCTGATCCAGCAGGTATGCGGGGCCGGCGGGGCCGGGCCGGAGCGGGAGCTCAGGGTAGCCAGGGGGCGGGCTGACGGTGTGCCCTCTTTTGCAGTGGATGGTCCCCACCATCCAGAACTCCATGAAGCCTTTCAAGGTGAGGGGTCAGGCTCTCCTGCGGTGGGGTGGGGGATGACGGGTGGGGCTGCGGCTAGGGGAGCCGGCTCAGCTCTGTCTCTGCAGGATATGGATTATTCACGCATCGTTGAGCGCCTGCTGAAGCTGGCGGTGAGCCATGGGGCTGGGTAGGGTGGGGCACGAGTGAGCCGGTGGGTGGGGTGTTCTGGAACCTGGCACCTGCCTCCCCCCAACCACAGGTCCCCAACCACCTCATCTGGCTCATCTTCTTCTACTGGTTCTTCCACTCCTGCATGAACGCCGTGGCTGAGCTCATGCAGTTTGGAGACCGGGAGTTCTACCGGGACTGGTGGTGGGTGGCCTTGGGCGTGGGGCTGGGGGCTGGGCTATGGTGCCAGCTGGTCACTCACTGCCGCTGTCTGTTCCTAGGAACTCTGAGTCCGTCACTTACTTCTGGCAGAACTGGAACATCCCTGTGCACAAGTGGTGCCTCAGGTGGGCACGGGCAGGAATGTGCCTGGTGGGTGTGCAGTTTCGTGTGGTCCCGGGCACCCATCCCACGGCCCCCTCCCTCCACAGGCACTTCTACAAGCCCATGCTTCGACGGGGCAGCAGCAAGTGGGTAGCCAGGATGGGGGTGTTCTTTGCCTCGGCCTTCTTCCATGAGGTCAGTGCTCTGCAGGCATCATGGCCTCACCTTAGGGGTGTGTGTGTGTGTGTGTGTGTGTCCCGAAGTGGCGGCTGATCCTTTCACTCCCCCTGCAGTACCTGGTGAGCATCCCCCTGCACATGTTCCGCCTCTGGGCCTTCACAGGCATGATGGCTCAGGTGAGCATTCCCTCTGCAGCCACCCTCTCCTGCTGCCCCGGGAGCCGCCAGCCCTGTGGTCACTATGGCCCACTGACTGTGGCCCCTGGGGTATGTGTCCCCAGATACCCCTGGCATGGATAGTGAGCCGCTTCCTCCAGGGAAACTACGGCAACGCAGCTGTGTGGCTGACGCTCATCATTGGGCAGCCAGTGGCCGTGCTCATGTATGTCCACGACTACTACGTGCTCAACTACGAGGCCCCGGTGGTCGGGGCCTGAGCTGCTCCACAGCAGGTCCTCGCTGCCGATGGCCAGGGCCCATCACCCACCTGTGTGCTAGGGAGGGGGCTCGGCTGTCCACTGCCTCCTCCCAGCCACGCCCCCCTCCCCCGGAAGGCCTCTCTGCCCTCATGGGGCTCCTTCCTGCCCTGCTCAGGGATGGCAGACCAGGCACAGGCCAGCGCTGGTGGGAAGTGCCAGTGCCCCAGGAATCTGTGTGATCCTGCCCAGGGGTCTGAGGAACTCAATAAAGTACTGTCCAGAGTGGCTGCCCTCAACCTGCTGGGGTTGTGGGGTGCTAGTTGTGCTCTTGGGAGGGGGAGCTGGGTCCCACTGGCCTTACTGGTGCCTATGCCCGTGTCTCCTGGGGTGCTGTGTCCTGGAACATCGCTGGGCAGGGCACCATGGTGATGTTGAGGCTGGGGATGGGGGCCAGGTATTGGTGGTCAGGCAGATTCCTCCTCCCGGCACACAGCTCATCACAGGTGGCAACTCCCATTTGCCTAACAAGGCTCAGCGGAGGTGACACTCCCTGACCTTGTCACTGCCCTTGTTAACCTTGTGTGCGAGTTTGTCGGGGGTGGTGGTTAGCTCAGAGCTCCGTGGTCCCTGTGATAGGGCCTCAGAAGAGGCTGACCAAGGACTTCCCGGCAGCGGACCTTGGCTCGGGGTCGTGGCTGGAGACTGGGGTGTGTAAGAGGGTCAAGAGTCAGGACCAACCAGGGGGCTGGCGGAGTTGCATGTCGAGTGCAGTTCTCAGACAAGGCCATGGAGCTCACAGAGGCTGAGTCAACAAACCCTTGGGGAGCTGCTGCTGCCCCTAGGGTGGCTACATGCTGGGGTGCTCACCGGGGACAGATGCAGAGCCTCAGGGACTCTTGCCTCTTGGAGGAGGCAGGTGGCCTGGCCCAAGCCTTGACCTGGGTCTCCCTCATGAGCACACGCATCCGTGGAGATGCTTCAACACCAGCTCTCTGCATCTCCTGGGTGCTGTTGGCCTGAGGCCTGCCCCTTCTCTGTACTGGAAACCCCAAGGCCCTGTTGGGTCAGATGTGCCCTGACTCACAGATGTGGCCTGATAAGACAGGGGTCTTCAGGAAGTGTCTGGGCAGCCGCCTCAAGACCTGTGCTGCCCCTGCCCCACCCAGCACCTGTTCAATTCCACATCCTCCTTCCCTTTGGCTATAGTGGAGTTGCCACGGTGGGGATGGGGGATGGGGAAGGCTCCCTTGGGGGGGGGGGGGTTAGGGGTTCCTTTTTGGATCCCAGGGTGGAGGCAGTGTCTCTCTGGCCCCTGCTGAGGACGGTGAGCAGGGAGTGAACTCCTGGGGGCACAGATCATCAGGCAGGCTGCTCTGGCCTGTCACCTCCCCACCCCTCGGCACCCAACCCTTCCCCCCAAAAACCAGCCCAGTGCCTTGTGAATGCATGAAAAACGGGGTGCCTCTGCCAAGAAGATGTGCACAGCCTGCCTGTCTGTCCATGGCCCACCTGGTCCCATGTGGGGAGGCCTTGGGCAGGGCATTCCTGTGGGTCTGTCCCACCACCCCCTCCCTCGTCCTTTAATAAAGAATTCTGAGCACACACGGGTCCTGTGGAGTCAGGTGCACACGGCTATGCCCTGGACATCTACCTTCTCTCCGAGGAGACCATCACGGCTCAGACTTCCAGCCCCCTTCTGAGAACCCCCGCCCTGGGGCCCTCCCCCCCCCCCGGGGGGGGGGGGGTGGCAGGAGGAAACAGACGCAGGAGGCCATCATGTAGAGCCTGTCGTTTATAGGTCTCTGCCGGTCTCGTCCGTCTGTCTGTCCATGTATGTGTTTCTCTCTACTGAAGGGGCAAGGGGAACTCTCATGTAAAAATCCAAAATACAATCCTGCCTGGGAACGGCCACAGCGAGGGGCAGTCCAAGCGTGGCTGTAAGGCCTCGAGCTGCCACGGCACACAGGGCTGGGGCCCTCGCTGCTGAGCAGGCTCCACGCCCAGCCTTCGCCCTGGGGCCTCTAGGAGACAGTGGGGTCCTTGGCTTTGGGGGGTTCAGAGCCCGTCAGCAGGGAGATGGTGGGGTCATCTGCGTAGTCGTCCCCCTCCGAGAAGTAGGAACCCTCCCCCAGCTCGAAGAGCACAGGCAGGTCGCTGCTTCCCATATCCACGGAGCCCGGGTCCACCAAGAACAGGGGTTGCGCCGTGTAGTGCACCAGCTGCTTCCCTGAGGGTGGGGGCTGGGTCAGGGCACTGGCGGGTGGGGACACCGGGCTGGGGCAGGGCAGGGGCTCAGGGTTTGGCTCACCTGAGTCAGGGCTGCTGTTCTCTGCCTCAAGGGGCCTGGGGGGCTCCTGGGGAGAGAGGAGCTCCTGGATCTGCCAGGGCAGGAGGGGGCAGAGTGAAGGTTCCTGCTCCCTGCCCGCCCCCCTCCCCCCCGCCCCCCCCGCCCCGCCTACGCACGCTGGCCAGGCTGCTGTCAAGGTCGGGCAGGCTCATGTCGGGCACTGTCACTGAGGGGCTGAACAGCTGCAGGGAAGGGAGGGCGGTCAGCCTGCGCCCGTGAGCTGTGAGCAGGGTGGGGGTAGGGAGGCACTCACGTCCAGCAGGGCGCTCGTGTCCACACTGAAGCCGTGGCTTGTCAGCATGGTCTGCAGGTTGTCCAGATTGGAGTCCATGGCGTCCAAGTGGTCACTGAGCTCGGTCCTAGCCAGAATGAGGAGGGCAGGTAAAGTGGAGCCCTAGGCACCCCCAGCCAGGTGCCCTCCTGCTGGTGATCACACCCACCAGACAGAGAGGGGCTGTCCTCAGCTATACCCCCACCCCGCTTGGGCTCACGGGAAGCCCTCCGAGGTGGGGCCCCATCGCACACCTGGTGTGGGCCTGGGGTGGGAACGTGTGTGGGAAAGGGCCAGGGTGCTTGGTCACTGGGGCGAGAGCGGCTCAGGCTGTGCCAGCCGGTCCTGTCACTGTGAGGCCAAGTAAGGCCTCTGACAGCACTAAATGGCTGAACCAAAATGACAGGGGGGCTCAGGATGGGCTGGGGGCGGTGTTCAGGCTCGGCAAGGTCTTGTCTCTACGTTGGAAGACAGCAGGGATGGGGAGAGGGAGCTGCGGGCAGGGTATGGAGGGCTGGTCTCTACTCTGGTGCATGCCGGGAAAGAGACCTGGGTCTGGAGGCTGTGGCCGAGAAGGCCCTGGGCCACCTGGTGGACCTGTGCCGTTGGACAGGTGGCCAGGCTGGCTCTGGGAGGTGTCCACAGGGCCCTGCCCCAACCTGAGAGGAAGCCAGTCAGCACGGCAGCCAGGAGCCTGGCTGCACCAGTGGCAGTGCCAGGCGGGGAGGCTCATCTCTGTCGGTCAGTGAGCTGGGGCACTGGCTTGGGCCCCAGAGCCTGGGGTGGGGGGGCTGCTCCCTGCTGCACAGGGCCCGGGACGCCCGTTCCCCAGGCAGGGCCAAGTGCTCATGGCCAGGCCAGGGTCTGGTCCGAAGCTGGGGAGGGGCCTGAGCTCTGGCGGAGCCCTCCTCCCTCCCCAGTGGGGACGGCGCTAACCCTGGCTGGACTCGGCCATGCAGAGAGGAGGGGCAGGGGAAGAGGCGGGCGACCCCAGACATCTGTGGAGCGCGAGCCAAACTGCAAGATACAAAGACAAGAGCCCCCCGATTGCAGGTGGGGGCCAGGTGGACTCCGTGCCCCCCGCCCTTGCTTGCCTGGCCTCTGGGGCAAGCCCTCTGCTGGGCAGGACAGATGCAGTGGCCTGTCGCAGGAAGGGGTGACAGCAGCGGCCAGAGCGGCTCAGAAAGCAGGTGCGACAGACCTGCAAGGCTGCACACCCTTGGCTCCTGAGGCCCTGGGGATGTGGGACAACGGGCTCTGAGCTCAGGGCCAGGTCTGCTGGCTCGCCCCCCGGCGCCCCTGCGCCCACAGCCTGACGACCGCCCCACACCAGCCCTCCAGGACGGCGCTAGCTAGAGGCCCAGACGTGCTTCCTGAGGCTGCGGCGGAGGCGGGTGGGGCGGCACTCACTTGTCCAGGCAGGCTACGCTGAGGCACTTCTCAGGGGCCGAGGCAGGTGGGGGCGGGGGTGAGGGGCGACGGCCCCCCGCATCCGTGAGGGGTGTGGCCGGGGCGGCAGGGGCAGGCTCGCTTTCCCGCAGGATGGAGTCAATGAGGGCGGTCGGGGACAGGGGTATCTCCACAACAGAGGACGGGTGTCCAGGGCTGGCCTCCTCCACCCGGGGGCTCCGAGGAGGACTCGGGGGCTCCTCCTTGACGCGTACCAGGGGGCTGCTGGACACTGGCCTGCACGTCGGGGGACACACACGTCAGCAGCTGCCGCCTCTGTGGGCCCACCCTTCTGACGGTTGGGTGACGCGGCCCCCACCTCTCATCTATGCTTCCGCCTGGGGAGGCCAAAGGGCTGCCGGGAGCCAGCTCGGTGATGTCGGAGATGATGGGTCCGGAGTTGGCGACGGTGTCTGGGGAGTAGAGGCTGGAGCTGCTGTAGGCCGGGGAGGGAGCCTGCCATCAAAGGGAGGTGACCTGTGTGGCAGGCGCTGCAGCACGTGCCTGCCCCCGCCCAGGCCAGTCCTGCCGCGCCCGGCTCCTGCCGCGCCCGGCGCTCACCGAGTAGGGGCCCGAGCCATGGATGTGCTCCAGGGAGTATTGGCGGCCGTACTTGGGCATGGAATGTGCCGCGCTGCTGTCGTTCAGCATCAGGGGGCTGCGGGGGGGGGGGGGGGGGGGGGGGGGGGGGGGGGCTTAGGTGCCTCCCTGAGACCTCAGGGCCACCCGGGCCTCAGCCAGGGGGAGACAGGGTGGCCCTGGGCCCCGTGCTGGGGACGGGCACCCCCTGTGCCTCACATCTTTCTCTTCACCCCCAGGATCCGGTTGGACTGCACCAGTGAGATGAGGAACTGGATGAGCTGCGGGCAGAAGGGCACAGTTAGCCTGGCCCTGCGAGGGGCCCGCCAGGCTCCCCCTAGGCCCGCCGCACACCTTGTTGACGACTTTCTGCTGCTGGGCGTGCTTCTGCCGCAGGCTGGCCACTTCCCGCCACAGGGCCTCGTTCTCGCTGTAACACAGTGGGCGTGGTCAGCAGTGCTGGGGGCCCTCCACAGAACTCCGCCCCCCATCCCACCCTGGGCAGGCGTGGGGTCTGGGGTGCGGCGGTAACAGGGCTGGGGGCAGACCGCCAGGGAGGACACGCAGGGGTGTGTCAGTTGTGGGGGCGGGGGCAGAGCACAGGACTGGGTGTGTTGGGTGGACCCCAGGGTCCTGAGACCTCCTGGACACCCTTGAGTGTTGCCCCCCCCCCACCGACACCGTCCCTCTGAGCCATCTCTGCCCCACCTGAACCTGAGGAGAGGAGGGAAGGCCAGGGGTACAGAGCAGCATATGGCAGCTGTCCTATGCCCGTCCTATGTCACTAGGTCTGGGTGAGCAGGGCTGTGAGCAGCCTGGCCCTTCTGATGGGCCCCCAAGTGTCTTACTGACATGGAATTGCCCCTCTTGGCCTCGACCTGCAAGGCACCCATGTCCTGGGAGCCCAAGTTCACCTGGCCCCACACCCAGATGTCCTATAGCCAGAGGCTTCTGCCAGCCCCAAACGTGGAGAGAGAGCCCAGGAGCCTCTTCCAGGACTTGGGGGTCATGAGGACCTGCCCCCTGAGAGGCTTTCGGGCCACACCAAGCTGAGGACAGCCACCCTAGGCTGCGGTTCCTGAGGTCCCCGGGGCCCCCAAGTGCATAGGAGGCGGCCCAGGCCAGCCCTGTTAGGGGTCCTGGTTGAGGAGGGGAGCACAGGGCCGGTTACTGGTGGCCAAACGTGCCCCGGCGGCAGTGGGGGCCAGCGGGTGCGTTGGCGTGTGGGGGCGGTGAAGACCAGCCACCCCGGCCTGTGGAGTGCACACTCGGGACGCAGTGTGAGGAGCCGAAAGGGGAGGCAGGTGCCAGGAGCCCAGCTCTGCCCGTTGGGACGGGAACTGGGTTAGACCCTGTCTCCCAAGGCGCGCGCACAAGTCCAAATGTCATTCTGCGCTTGGGAGAAGCCTGGAGCGTCCCTGTCTCAGACTGTAGGAGGCAGGGCTGGTGGGAAGGGGCCCCAGGAGGGGGTGGCCAGTTCCCAGGCCTGCACCTCTCCTGTCTGCTCTTTCCTCAGGCTGCCTCCCACGGGTCCCCTCGTCCCGCCACGTCCCCTGCTAGGCGCCCCCCTGCACGTGCCGCGTGGAACCTACTGCTTCATGGCCAGGAGTTTGGAGTCCATGCTCTCCTGCTTCCCCTTCATGAGCTGGACGTCAGTCAGCAACTTGGTGACACTGTCTTGGCGGATCTTTATGTCCTCATTCTTCAGGGTGGATACCTGGGACCCCGGTGGAGGCGGGGGGGACGGGGAAACAGTTACTGAGATGCCCACCCCTCCCCCCCGCCGGGGGAAGAGGGGAGGGCCTGGGATGCCGCAGAAGGGCCAAGGGGCTGGGCTGGCAGTCTGGAGAGGGGCCTTCAATGTGGTGGCTGATGGGGGAACGGCCAAGGGGAGTCCCGGATGGACAAGCAGGGAGGAGAGGGCCCATCACGAGGAGGGCTCAGGGCGGCCAGGCCAGCAGCTGACTGCCCTTAGCAGTCGTAGGTCCAGCAGGACAGCAAGTAGCCGCTGCTCCCTCTCATAGTCTGGAGGAAGGCCTGAGGAGGCAGAGAAAGGGAGGCAGACTACTCACGCTGGTCACTTTCCTCTTGATGTTCTCAAGGAGCTGCTCCTGGCCACGCAGGAAGCACGGGTGCTGGAACTCAGTGTCGTCCCTCTCTGGCTTGACCAGGCCACCCTGCTCAATGTGGACCACCTTCCGGAAGCCGTCTGCACATGACGGGGTGGAGCAGCTCTGCCTCAGGGCCGGGCACCGCCCCACCGAGGGACAAAGGGAGGGGTCCGGGAGGAGGGCAATGCCTGGCACGGCTCTGGGCACACCACTGCCTGCGGCAGCTGGGTGGTCTTGGTCTAAGGGAGACCCCATACCCCAGACGACAAGCCCTCACCAGCGTGTGTGCCTGTGTCTGGCTGGGACTTCAGAGACTCTTCCCTGAGACTCTGCTCCCCTGGGAAGAGGCGCCCTGGCCGCAGGCCCCCCAGATGCGCCAGGCTCTGCATCATACCCCGCCCCACACGCCCAGATAGCAGGGTACTCACACATGTTGAGCTGCCGCACGAAGCTGGCCATATTGTTGTGCTTGAAGTACTTGGGCAGCACCTCCTTGGCAAACTGGCCCTGGTCGAACACGTGGAAGCTGTTCCCGCTCTGCTGGGAGGCACGCGGCAGAGTCACACGCAGCCCACGAGGCACAAGTCCCCAGATGTGCCCGGTCCCTCCGCTCCTGCGTGTGCCCTGCTGGAGGCCCGGGACTGGGTGACAGAAGCCACACGGCCAGAGAGATGAGGGGACCTCATCGCAGCCAGGAAGCCCTGCCCCGGGGCTCCAGAAGTTGCCTGAAACACGCGGCACCTCACGCCCAGTCTTTAGGGGACCTTGTTTTTGCTTGAATCAGATTTCCCCGAGGAACAACCAAGACCCCAAGGTGAGGCAGCCAAGCAAATGGGAGGAAAACACACAGCTGTGTTCAGAAATGCAACCTCGTTCTTCTTTCGGCATCTGCGGCGGGAAGAAGAGGTTGCGAAACAGTCACTGCGTTACTCATCTTCTATCCCCTCATTTTTTAAAAACACACGTTTTTAAAATTCTTATTTGTTTTTGAGAGAGAGAGAAAAAAGGGGGCGAGTGGGGGAGGGGAAGAGAGAGAATCCCAAGCAGGCTCCGCACTGTCAGCGCAGGGCCTGACACGGGCCTCGAACCCACGAACCTGAGCCGAAACCATGAGTCAGATGCTCAATCGGCCGAGGCACCAGTCACCCCCATCTTCTTTCTGACCTCAATCCAGAAGCTACCAGGAAGGTTGGCAAGGCCAGCCTCTGCTGGAAGGGCCTTGGGGTGTGGGGCAGGGTCCTGGAACAGGGCCAGAGAGTGGTGAGGGGAGGAGGGGGTGGGGGGTGACAGGACATGCTACCCTTGAGTCCGCCAGGGACACTGGGCATGGCTTCCCCCATCGAAGAAGGGGCTGAAGGTAAGGAGAGAGAGAAGCCAGGGGAACCCTGGTGGTAGGCGAAAGCTAGAGCCTTGTGTGTCCACACACGTGCGTGCATGTGAAAATAAACCCAGATATAAGCATGTGAAGGGGGTGGAAAAGGTGGAGAAAGGGCCTCTGAAAAGTCTTCTCCTCCAAAGAAGCAGTAAGAAAACCGGCCAAAACGTTACAGTGCGCTTTTTCAGAACTCTGAAAATCAACAGCAACATGGGAAGCCTTTATTCAAGAAAAATGATTCTCCTGCAGTAAGATCAGTGAGCTTTGTGGAATTTTGACTTGCCCTGTTCCCGCTTCCCCTCCTGTAGCCCCATTCCCAGAGAATTACTCTCGGACCAGTCAGCTCCCTGGGAGCTTCCACTTGTAAAGCTGTCTTTGCTTGATTTGACCCAAAGCTCTCCCAGTACAAAAAGCCTTTTCCTTAGGGATGTTTGTTGATGACATCAAAAGAGGATTTCAAAACTTTGTGGTTGCTTCAGACAGAGGATAACAGGGCAAAAAACAGGCTAGCTAGAAAACCTCAAAAGGAAGAGCTAGGGAATGAGACCTCGAGAGGGGTTTTGAAAAGCTCCAAAACATTCCTGGGCATCCGGAAGTCACATGCATGTGTAGGGCTGTGTGGACAATCAGGGAAGACCTGACGTGGCCCTAGGCGCGCACCTCTGGCTGACTTGGAGGTTCTGCACAAGCAGGAAGCAGAGGACAAAGCAGAGGCGCCACCTACCTGGGCTGTGTGCCGAATGCAATAAATCCCCCAACACCTACACGGGGTCCCCCGGCAAAGAACAGGACATTTATTGGTTCCAGGAGGCAAGGGAAATTTCTGTTCCCTTGACTAGCTCACTACTAAGCTAGCCAAGCAGACTTCAGTGGTCACGAACAACAAAGACCATAAGTCATCCAGAATTCGTTCAGAAAAGTCACTAAACAAACGAATACCAGCAACTACAAGAAATAGCAACAGCAACAAATCTGGGGAGGAGAGAGAATCTGATATTCAGAACCTAACACATACCACATTATATTAATTCAAAGTCCAGTTTCCAATGAAAAAGTATGAAACCTGCAAAGAAACAAGACATGGCCTATACACTAGGGAAAAAAAGCAATCAATTGAAACCATCCCTAATGAAACTTGTAAGTTGGATTTACTAGACAAGGACTTTAAGTCAACAATTTCAAATTTGTTCAAAGAATGAAATGAAATGGCAGCTAAAGAAATAAAGGAAAGCATGAGAACATCTTGCAGAATGAAGAATACCAATAAAGATAAAAATGAACCAAATCTGAATTAAAAAATATAATTGCACCAACTTATGCCCAATGGAAGTCCCAGGAGAGAAAAGGACAGAAAGAATAGCTGAAGGAATAATGGCCCGAAATTTCCTAAGTTTGATAAAAAACGTCCAGGAAGCTAAACAAACTCCATTAAAAAAAAAAAAAAAAAAAGATTAAAACTGATTTCTCATCAGAATCCACAGAGGCCACAAGGCAATAGGATTACATTTAAAGGGGCCAAAAGGAGGGGCACCTGGCGGGGGGGGGCTCTGTCAGTTACATGTCTAACTCTTGGTTTCAGCTCGGATCATCACCTCATGGTTCATGGGATCAAGCCCTGCGTCAGGCCCCATGCTGGCAGTGCAGAGCCTGCTTGGGAGTCTTTCTTTCTCTACCCCTGCCCCGCTCTTGCTCTCTCTCTCAAAATAAATAAACTTAAAAAAAAAAGTAAAGGGGCTGAAAGGAAAAAAAACGGTCAACCAAGAATTGTATATCCAGCAAAGCCTCGCTTTGAAAAGTAAGCAGCAGGGGCGCCTGGGTGGTTCAGTCAGTTAAGCATCTGACTCAGAGCTCCAGGCTCAGAGCCTGCTTCGGATTCTGTCTCCTCTTTCTGCCCCTGCCCCACTCATGCTGTGTGTGTGTGTGTGTGTGGGGGGGGGGTCTGAAAAATAAACAAACATAAAAAAAGTTTAAAAAAAAGAAAAGGAAGGAGCAATTTCCATTTCTGGGATTCAAGTGTGAGATCTACTGAACCACTCCCAAGTGAAACAAAGCTTTTTTTTTTCTTTTTCTTTTTTTTAATTTTTAATGTTTTTAAATTTATTTTGAGACAGACAGAGAGAGAGAGAGAGAGAGAGCGAGCGAGCAAGGGGCAGAGAGAGAAAGAGGCACAGAATCCGAAGTAGGCTCCAGGGTCTGAGCTGTCAGCACAGAGCCCAACGCGGGGCTTGAACTCACAAACTGCGAGGTCATGACCTGAGCCGAAGTCGGATGCTTAACCAACTGGGCCACCCAGGCACCCCTATTTTTTTCTTTTTAAAAGTTTACTTATTTTTGACACAGTGTGCTTGTGCAAGTGGTGGAGGGGCAGAGAGAGGGAGACAGAGAACCCCAAGCACGCCCTGCACTGCCAGCACAGAGCCTGACACGGGGCTCAATCCCATGAACCGTGAGATTTTCTCGGGAGAGAGGCAGTCAGAAGGAAAGAGAGCTCTGAAGGGGCTCCCCAAGGGAACTCACTTTATTTGAAACAAAACGTAAGGAAGTTCAAGCGTAAGGCTGCTCTTGAAAACAACGGCACCTCTTGGTTCAGAGTAACCAGCTCAACCAGGCCCAGCCTGTTCTACAGGAGAGAGGCAGCTCACAGCCCTCCCAGAGTCAGAACAAACCTCAAAGACAGGCCTTCAACACTACCACTGGTTGAATTTAATTGGGTTAGACCGCTCAACAATTTGTGCCCTGGGGCACCGTCAAAAAACACCACCACAATCAGGCAGTAATTAGAGCCTAAAGTCTGGGTGTAATACCCTGGGAGGCAGTAGAGTTAACACTGAGGTCAAAGAGAATACAGACTTCACTAAAATAACCCAGCTAAGTCACAAAACAAACCAGCACAAAACAAAAACAAGCGTGGGGGGGAGGTGGGTGGTGGGTGGGGTGGTCATCCAGAAGTACTACATTACCTAAAATATACTTTTTCAATAAAATTATGAGACACGAAAAGAAGCAGCAAAGTGTGACCTGTGCACAAGGGAAAGGAGAAAAAGCCAACAGAAACGGAGCGTGAGAGGGACAAGGTGTAAAGTTTCCTCAAGACTTCGAAGCAAACATCACCTATATGTTTAAAGATGAGGTGACAGTGCCTTGCCAAAGAGAGAATCGCAACAAAGAGACAGGGCTTGTAAAGCAGAGTCAGATGAAAATTCCAGAGCCCAACAGTACAATAACCAAAATGAGGAATTTACTAGAAAGACTCAACAGCAGATGTGAACTGGCAGAACAAAGAAATCAACAAATTTGAAAATGGATTGATAGAGATGATGAAAGCAGAAGGACAGAGAGAAAACAGAGTAAAGAAAAATGAAAGGAGTCTCAAAAAAACAAAACACAACAAAACCCAAAACCTTTAACTGCCTCAGCGTACGTGTAAATGGAGTACATTTCGTTACAGGAAAGAAGGACCAGAACAAATACTAAAAGAAATAAGGCCTGAAAACTTCCCAAATTTGCTTCCAAAAATCAATAGACATGGTATGCCATTCCTGAGGTCAACTCTGCTTTGTTTCTCAAGCGTTTTTATAGGAGCGCCTGGGTGGCTCAGTCAGTTGAGCGTCCAACTTCAGCTCAGGTCATGAACTCACGGTCTGTGGGTTCGAGCCCCGCATTGGGCTCAGTGCTGACAGCTCAGTCTGGAGCCTGCTTCGGATCCTGTGTCTCCCTCTCTCTCTGCCCCTCCCCCACTCTCACTTTGTCTCACTCTCTCAAAAATAAATAAATGTAAAAACAAAAATAAGTGTTTTTATAATCCTATAGTTTTGGTATACAGATCCCTGCATGTTTTACTATGCTTGTATTTAAGTTCTCATCTTTTAAAAAAATTTAAAAATGCTGATTTTTGAGGGGGGGCTGTGTGAGAGGCAGAGAGACGGAGGCAGACACAGAATCCGAAGCAGGCTCCAGGCTCCAAGCTGTCAGCACACAGCCTGACGTGGGGCTTGAACGCCCAAGCCATGAGATCATGACCAGAGCCAAAATCATCTGCTTAACCGACTGAGCCACCCAGGCTCCCCAAGTAGTCTTTTGGAGCAACTGTAAATGATATTAAAAAACAAAACACATCAATTTCCTATTGTTCGTTAGAAATGCAATTGATTTTTGTATGTTGACCTGGTATCTAGTGACCCTGCAAAACTCAATTCTTTAGTTTTAGGAGTATTTTTATAGATTTCTTGAGATTTTTCTGTGTGGACAATCATGCCATCTATAAATAAGGTCAGTTTTATTTCTTGCTCTCCAATATATATTCTTTTAACTTCTTTTTCTTGTCTTCAATTACTAGATAGGACTTCCAGTACAATGCTAATTAGAACTGGTGAAAATAGAATTGTACCTTGTTCTATCTTAAGGGAAAAGCATTCAGTCTCTCCTAACATTAAGTATGATGTTAGGTGTAGATCCTTTTTTTGTTATCGGGCTGAGTATGTTTCCCACTATTCTCAGTTTCCTGAGTTTTTTGTTTTTTTTTTTTTTTTTTTTACAAATGAACATCAAATTTGTCAAATATTTGTTCTGCAAATAATATGATCATGTGGCTTTTCTTCTTTACGTTGTTAACACAGTGGATTACACTGACTTAATTTTAAAATCCTGGACCACCCTTCCATTTCTGGAATAAGTTCCTTGTGTTGTGACATCACTCTTTTTATATATTGCTAGATTTGCTTACATTTTACAGAAAACATTATGAAAAATGCTGGTTCTTAGTTTTCTTAGACTATTTTTGTCTAAGTTTTAAAAAAGTTTATTTTTCAATAACTTCTATACCAAACATGGGGCTCAAACTCATAACCCTGATATCAAAAGTCACGTGATCTTCCAACTGAGCCAGCAGGTACCCCTGTGTGTGTTTTAAGGTTTATGTATTTTTGAGACAGAGAGAGACAGAGTATGAGCAGGGAAGGGGCAGAGAGAGAGGGAGACACAGAATCCTTAGCAGGCACCAGGCTCTGAGCTGTCGTCAGAGCCGGCCGAGGGTGGGGTGGCTCCAACCCACAAACTGTGAGATCATGACCTGAGCCAAAGTTGTGGGGCTTGAATCCACGAACCATGAAATCATGACCTGAGCTGAAGTCCGCTGCTTAAACCAAATGAGCCGCCCAGGTGCCCCCAGGTGCCCGTGTTTGATACCAAGGTAATGCTTGCCTCACAAAATGAGCTGCAAAGTGTTCCCTCCTTTGGTTTTCTGGAGAAAGTTGTGTATAATTGGTGTTATTTCTTCTTCAAATGTTTAAATTTGGCAGTAAAATCATTTGGGCCTGGACTTTTCTTTTTAGGAGGTTTATGGCTAGGAATTCAACTTCTTTAATAGAGTTAGGACCGTTAAGGTATCCATTTCACCTTGGGCAAGTTTTGACACTTTATGGCTTTAAGGGAATTGGTCCATTTTTATCCACGTTGCCAAATGCACATGCTACAGCTGCTCAAAGCACTTCCTTATTACCCTCATACCGTCAGAGGGGTCTGCCGTGACACACATCCTCTTTGTTCCTGATATTGGCAATTCAGGTCTCGTCTCTCTGTCAGTCATGCTACAAGTTACCAATTTTTATCTTTTCAGAGGATCAGTTTTTGAATTAATTTATTTTACTGTTTTACCATTTTCGGTTTCAGTGACTTCTTCTGTTATCTTTCTCATTTCCTTCCTTATGCTTGCTTTGGGTTTACTTTGCTTTTTTTTCTACTTTCTTAAGGTGGAAGCTTAGAAGCCATTCTTATTTTCTAATGGGATCACTTAATTGTATAACTTGCCTCTGAGCACTGCATTAGGTGCTCTCACATTTTCAGGGAGCGGGCATTTGGTGGACTGCTGGGGGACATCCGTGGGACAGGAGATGGAGTCCCGCTCGGATGGAAGATGGAAGAAAAGACTGCTCCTTCTGGGGCTGCACACTCTCTCTCAGTCTTGACGGAGGCGCTCCCAGGCTACATCTGTCATCCGTGCGCATGATGTAGACCGTGTCTTGTCTCGTCCCCAGGACAAAGTGTTTGCTGAGTTACACTCTTGCTGACTAGGTATCTCTACATAACTGGCCACCAGGGACGCCCCCCCACCCCACGTTTCTCAAATGGGAAGATACAATTACATCAAGTTTATAATTTAAAATGCATAGCTTGATCCACTTTTGACATACAATTGTTTACCACCATATGCGAGAACCGAAGACATTTCCATCACCCCCGAAATTATCCTTATGCCCCTCTGTGGTCAACCCCCACCCCAGGCAACCACTGACCTCATCTTTGCTCCCCTGGATTTGCCTTTGCCAGAATATCACATAAATGAAATCACAGAGTATGCAGCCTTTTGTGCTTGGTGCCTTGCACTGAGCACAACAGAATGCTTTCAAGGTTCGGCCACAGAGTCTCCCGGAAAGCTGTTCACCTTCTCTTCAGTGCTGAGTGGAGCTCCCTGCGGGGGGCGCCGCCGCTTGTCCGGCCACTCCCCAGCAGGCTGACCTGTGGGTCGTGTCCTATTTTTGGCTCTTGTGAATAAAAGTGCTATAAACATTTGCATTCGGGTCTTTTCTTTTTTTTTAATGTTTATTTACTTTTGAGAGAGAGAGAGAGAGAGAGAGACAGAGTGCGAACAGGGGAGGGGCAGAGAGCAAGGGGGACACGGAATCTGGAGCAGGCTCCAGGCTTCGAGTTGTTAGCACAGAGCTGGACGTGGGGCTCGAACTCACCAACCAGGAGATTATGACATGACCTAAGCTGAAGTTGGACGCTTAACCAACTGAGTCATTCAGGTTTTTTCCTTCTAGAAGTTTTCTAGTCTTAGCTTTTACATTTCAGTCTGATTCATTTCAGTCAGTGTTTGTACACGGTGTGAGGCACGTGGCGAGCTCACATCTGTGTTTACAGGCACCCAATTATTCCAGCACCACGTGTGGAAAAGACTATTCCTATAGAATTGCAACGGCACCTTTGTCAAAAATCAATGAACTTTAAATGGGTGGGTCTCTTTCTGGATTCTCTAGTCTGTTCTGTTTATATGTTTACAGTTATGCCAGTTTCACTCAGTGCCGATTATTACAGCTTTATAGTAAATTGTGAAATCAATTTGTGTGAGCATTCCAATTGTTCTCCTTTAAAAAAATGTCTGAAAGGGTGCCTGGGTGGTTCATTTGGTTAAGTGGCCAACTTTGGCTTGGGTCATGATCTTTCACCATTTGAGGGTTCGAGCCTCACATTGGGCTTTGTGCTGACAGTGCAGAGCCTGCTTGGGATTCCCTCTCCCTGTCTCTCCCTGTCCCTCCTCCACTTTTGTTTGTTCTCTCCCCGCCCTCCCCCCCCCCCCCCAAAGTGAATAAATAAACTTAAAAAAACTGTCTGTCTATTCTCTGTTGAGAATGTTTGGCTTTGCTTTTTCATAATAAACTCTAGTAGGGATCACTTTACCAACATTTACAAAAATGTCTGCTGAGATTTTACTGGGATTGTGTGAAATCTGTTTTCATCTTACCAACACCGGGTCTTCTGTTTATGACCATGGCATTTCTCTCCATTTACTTAGATGCTCTTTAATTTTTCTCAGCAGTGTTCTATAGCTTTCCGTGCACAAATTTTATACATGGTTTACAAGGTCCACACCCGTGGTAACTGGTCTACAGGCAGCCCCCAATGATCCCTGCCTCTGGGGGCTCACACCTTGTGCTGCCTTCTCCTGTGCTGTGGCTGGGTTGTTCTTGGTGACCACCAGCATTTAACAGGTGACATGTATCCGAGAACACATTACAAAGGCCACACTGGATCCCTTGCTCCGGGAGCAGCAGGCTGACAGGCCGAGGGAGCAGGCTGAGGGGCTCCTGTGGTGAGGAATGGAAGCCACTTGCCACCACGCACTTGAGCGAACTTAGAAGTGGGTCTCTCTTTGCAGCTGAGCCTTGAAGTGCCTGCAGTCTCGTGAGAGACCTCGCGTCAGAATCAGCTCGTGACTCTCAGAAACTGTGAGACGTTTGCTGTTTAAAGCAGTTAGGTTTGGAGACAACTGGTTACACGGCAAGAGATAATACGGCCAGTAAGTATTTTGTGTTTTTTTAATGCTATTGTTAAATATTTCCATTTTCAAGGGTTCATTGCTAGTATACAGAAATAGAATTGATTTTTTTACATCAACCTTGAATCCTGTGACCTCACCAAACTCATTTACTAGTTCTAATCACTTTGGTATTTTCTTTTTTTTTTTTGTAGATTTCTTGGGACTTTCTAAGTAAATTACAATGTTTTCTATAAACAGAGCCAGTTCTATGTCCTACCTTCCAATTTTTCGGTCTTTTATTTACTTATATCTGCCAGACTACCCGACCAGGGTGCCACACACATCGTTGAAGAGGAGTGGCAGAAGCACCTGCTTTTTCAGGGTTAAGTACAACGTCAGCTGTAGGTTTTCATAGCCGCTTCCTATTAGGCTGTGGAAATGCCCTTCCCAGTTTGCTAAGCTTTTATCACAAAGTGAGTGTTGAGTTTGTCCAATGTTTCCCCTGCCACCATTAAGGCGTCGTGCGGGTTTTCTTCTCTTTGTCTGCTGATGCGGTGAGTTACAGTGGGTTCTGAATGCCGACCAGACTTCATCCACAGAGCTCCCTTCTGGCCTCGCATCTCACAGGTGCTGAGTCAGTGTTGTTCTGGTCTGGGTCCCTCTCTGTGCAATTCTTTCTTTTCCTGGCTGCTTTTACGATTTTTTCTTCATCGGTTTTCAGTAATTTGTTAGTGATATGCCCTGGGTCTTTTTGTTCGTTTGTTTTTTGTGTGTGCTTATCCTCCTTAGGAATTCTTATAAGTTTTGGATCTGTGGGTTCACAGCTTTCCAAAGATTTGGACAACTATGTCTAAGCATTCCCTCTCCCGTTACTCTGGAACTCCACTTGTGTGTCAGGCTATGCGATATCATCCCCGTGAGGCTCTGCTTCTGCTCACTATTTCCAGTCTTGTTTTTCCCTGTACATCACCACGGACAGCATCTATGCTTACTCTCGTTCAGTGATCTTTTCTTCTGCAGAATCTAATCCGCTATTAATCCCCAGTAGTGACGTACAAAAAAAAAAGCTTTGAATTTTAGAATAACTTTTTTTTTTTATTTTCGTTTTTTTAAGAGTAACTTGAGATTTACAGAAAACTTGGGAAGACAGTACAGAGCTCTCACATAGCCCTCACGCCGTTGTTAACAGTGTTAATTAACACTGTTGTCACAAGGAAAGAATCAATATGCAGGTTTCCCATGCTGCCCGGAAGTACGGCGTTCCTATGTCAACATTCACAAAGCCAAGAATTACTGTTAATTGACATGGAAAAATTTAGAGTATTCCCAGACCCAAAAAATCACCTCTCTTCAGCTTTTCTGATACCTAAGAACACATCTTGCAAACAGATGCACAAACGAAGCAGAGATGAACCACAAACGCTCACGGACACAGAGCACTAGCTCTAGCAGCTTGATGCGAGATCTGAACGCAGTTCCTGAGCAAGGAGCTTGGCGCGGCCACCCCTGCTGCTTGGAGCGCACGCTGCCTCTGTAACAGCTCGCTGCAAAATCAATGCTGGATGCTATTTTTGCTTTTGCCTTTTTTTGTAAAAATGAAACTCCTCTTCGGATTTCTTTCAGTTAGTGAAAACAGATAGTAATGTAGGTCTTTTGTTATAAAAGTGAAATAGCGTAAAACGAACTCTCTCTCAAAAAAAAGTGGGATACCTGCACTTTATTATTTACTAAATAAAGTCTGTATCTTATTCAGATCTCCTTAGTTTTTACCTACTATCCTTCTGTCCCAGAACTTCACCTAAGAGATTACACCACACTTTGTTGTTACGTCTCCTTACGTTCCTCTTGGCTATGACAGTCTCTTTGACTTTTCTGGTTTCTCATGACCTTGACAGTTTTGAGGAGTACCGGTCCAGTATTTTGCAGAATTTCCCTCAATTTGGATTTGTCCTGTGTCTTTTCCTCACAGTTATGAGGTTACTTGGGGTTACAGAAGGTTCTGGAGAGGAAGACCATAGAGGTTAAGTGCCTTTGTCATCACACCACGGCTGGACACTTACATGAGGCCATGTCTGTCGGGGGTCTCCACTGTAGTTTACCCCCCACCCTTTCCCACTCGGTGCTTCTTGGAAGTCACTATGTGTAGGCCACAGGTACAGGTGGGGAGATATGTGTCACCTCCCTGGAGGGAGTGTCTACACAAATAATGTGGAATTCTGCACGATAGACTTTTCCATTGCCATTTTATTTGCTCCTTTCTCTCTCTCTCTCTCTCTCTCTCTCTCTCTCTCTCTTCCACTGTCTTCATGGTTTTGCTTTGCTTCTTTGAGCACTCAATATTTTACAATTGCTTTAAGGTCTTTGTTGGCTAGTTCCCATCACCCCTGGGAACACAGCTATGACTCCCCTTCTTTGTCACAGGGTGCACTCTCACGCCCATTGGCTCATCTGTTAGTTCTGACTGGGCCCTGGACACGGGGGTCTTTACGTTGCATCTGGGTTTTGTGGTATTCCTCCTGAGAGTGTTTCGTGTGGATCAGCCTGATCCTTTCAAGGCTTGTCTTCACACTCGATTACATTGCATTTGGGGCAGCCTTTCTTAATTCAGTCCCACCTCCAACTTGTAGGTCTTCTGGTCCTTGTTGAACGCTCTACGTGTTCAACATGGTTCCTCTGCTCTGGCTGTGAGAATTCAGGTAACTCATGGCCCTGTCTGAGCTCTCCTCAGTGACTGTTCCTTCCCTAGAAGGTTCTCAGGCTGGCTTCATAGGTCTCCTCCTGTGGATGGGTGAACCAGAACTCTGCTGAAGACCTGAAGGGGCTCATGTGCAGACTCCTGGAGCTCTTTCTTAGTCCAGCTCCCTTCTCTGGTACCACACCTTGCAAATTCTAGATGCCTCAGTTTCTCCAAAGTCTGGGCTGTTAAGTTTCCCCTTTCTGTGCTGGAGTTTGAAAACTGCCTCTAGGTAGAAAGACTGGAACCTGTGTGGCTCACCTGTCCTTGTTTTCCAATCCTGAACATTGTTCAAGGGTTAAGCCCACATTGAACGTGTCCTATAAGCCCTACCTGAAGGGCCATCAGGAGTTTCAGATGTCTCCTGGTGAATCCATCACAGAACCCGATGTTCTCTCTCCCTGCCTCGTGGTTCAAGGCCCCGCCTTCTCTGCTGCCTCCAGGGAATCCTGGAGGTGATCTTAGCTTTTCCTAAAAAGGCCTCTGATTAGAAATATGGAAGGAACAGGGAGAAGTGAGTGCCCATCTGCTTGCTGGTAACCAATGCCCTCACCCTGAAACGCATTTAAAAAAAAAAAAGTAAACTCTGGGGGCTCCTGGATAGCCAGTCGGTTGAGCATCTGACTCTTGGTTTTGACTCAGGTCATGATCCCATGGTCGTGGGATTGAGCCCCATGTTGGGCTCCACACACAGTGTGGAGCCTGCTTAGGATTCTTTATCCCCCTCTGCCCCTCTCCTCAGCATTCATGTGCTCTTGATAAATAAATAAGTAAGTAAGTAAGTAAGTAAGTAAGTAAATAAGTATATAAATAACAACGACCCACAAAACTCTACACCCAGCATGGGGCTTGAATTCACAACCTCAAGATCCAACAGTTGCATGCTCCATGCACTGAGCAGGTCGGGTGCCCCAAGAGGCACTTCTTGGTAACTGCCAAGTCTGACTAAATTTGGAGCCTCTGGTCTTATTTTTGATGGCCCTGGGAACAACCTAAAATGAATCCAAAATTCTGCAGGGATGTATGTTTTTACAGACAGGGTCTCTGTCTTTGAGTATTTTCTCCAAGGGCTCCACGACCCCAAAGGGTTAACAACCACTGTATTCCATGAGGGAATACCACTGCATTTTTCAAGTATCTGCCCCAGGACACCTTAGTCCCCCGTTTTTGTTCCTCAAAAGTCAATCCAAAGACCAGTCTGCACGATGTGCTCCGTTCTGAATGTGGCTGGCCGACTACTCTCTGGGTTCCAGGAACATGGGCATTAGAGGCAGTGAGAGTATGGCTGGAGCCAACGTGGCCACAGAAGCAGAGAAATCCGGGTGTAGAGTGAGGTGTCAGGGGGCGTGAGGCTGGTCCAGAAAGGGAGAGCCACTGAGGACCCGTCCTCTGCCCTGGCTGTGTCCTTATCTGAGTGTGAGACCATCTGCACCATCACGTCCTTTTCTGGTTTCTGCTCAAGTTCACTTTATTAGTTCCTGCAACACAGGCACCAATACATCCCTCCTAATCCTTGGCCCTCTGGCCACTGGCCCCTGGACTCACACCTCCAGACCACCGAGCACGTGCAGGTTAGTGACTCTGCTCACTCTGACAGCTTTCAGGGTCAAGAAAGGAAGAGTCGGTGGTGCTGGCTGCTGTGCTACAAGGACTGGGAAGCATTTGAGGGCAGCTTTCCTCGTTTCACAGCCTCCTTCCAGAGCTGGAGAGAATCCCGCAGCCAGAGCTGGAAGCCCCGGGGTGTATGGAGCGCGAGGACCCTGGCTCAGTCCCCGGTGATACACGACGGGAGCTCTTTGCACCTCCCAGGGTGGGTCCTGCAGGTTCCACTGCCCCCTCCCTGGTCCTTTAATAAAGAGTTCTGAGCACACACGGGTCCTGAGGAGTCAGGCGCACACGGCTACGCCCTGGACATCTACCTTCTCCTCAAGGAGACCGTCAACGGCCCAGACTTCCAGCCCCCTTCTGAGAAGCCCCGCCCTGGGCCCCTCCCCCCTCCCCACCCCGGGGCGGGGGCCAGGAGGAAACAGACGCAGGAGGCCACCATGTAGAGCCTGTTGTTTATAGGACTCTGCCGGTCTCGTCCATCTGTCTGTCCACGTGTATGTTTATGTCTACAGAAGAAGCAAGGGGAACTCTCAGGTAAAAATCCAAAATACAATTCTGCCTGTGAACGCCTACAGCACAGGGCAGTCCAAGCGTAGCTAGGGTCTAACTGAGAAAGAAAGAAAGCGTAGCTAGGGTCTAACTAAGAAAGCAGAGGGTGGGGCCGGCGTCTTGAAGTATGGAGCGCCGGGAGAAGGCAGTCAGAGAGCAACAGCTGGCCATCACCGGGAAGACGGTGGCCTTCAGGTTCAGTTTAACCAATCCCCAGCTTTCTTTGCTAAGTTTCCTAATGTCTTTGAGACTCAGTTTTCTTCTCTATGAAATAGCCATTTGTCACCTTCTTGCATGGCTGTAGATGGAGAACAGATACAAAAAGGCTCAGTTTAGCCTCACGCTGCAGGCAAGGTCTGGACAAGCACACCTGTGCCACTCTTGGCAGCTGGTCCTGCAGCCGTCTGGGTTCAGGGAGGCCCTGGGAGCCTCCGGGCCCTGCCATGTGCCTCCCAGCCTGCCACTGGGGAGCACTAACCCGGGGTGCTCCTTCAGCATTTTGGCTCAACGGACAGATCCCCAAGGGCAAGATCCAGAGGGCCTGCCCGGTCCTGCCGGCTGTCTGAGAACGAGCTCAGCAGGCCTCACCTGGCTCTCAATGCCAGGAGAGGAGGAGCGTTCCTGCCAGTCATGGGAGCTCTGGAAATGTTCCATGGCCAGCTCTGAGTGTACGGGTTGCACGCAGACCCGTTCAAGTAGTCTCACAGGGAGCTGATGACCTAACTACAGGAAGCGCTGTGCCTAGGACCCTCCACCCAGAGACCCAGCCCCTCCAGAGTGAGCCTCCGACCGCTGGCACTTCAAGGGCCATCTGGGACAGGCCTGGCCTTGGCGACCTCCAGTTCCTAGGCCTCCACCTCCACACAATCCTATTAGGTTCATTCCTGCTCCCAAAGAAAAGAGAATTGCACAGAGCAGACCGGTACCAGGGTGGGGCCAGAGAGGCGCCAAAGGCCAAAATTTAAGGAGCCCCCCCCACCAGGGCCTCCTCCACGTGGCCCTAAGAAAAAGCGCCTCCTTAAACTGTGCCGTCAAGCACCTCCCAGCCTCACCCAGGCCTGATCCCTAGGCCAGACAGGCCCAATTCACAGAGAGTCCCAGTGGGTGTGGGTGGTAAGGGGAACAGCACAGGCTGCTGGTCAGAAACGCTGGGGCACACCCACAGGCTACACTCATGCTCACCGAGTCCGTCCCTACAGCAGCAGGAGCTGCAGGGTCTTGTGGGACCTCTAAGGACCTGCTGAGATGCCGTGCCCAGGGTGTCTTTAACTGTATGAGGATCTGAGAGTGAGTAAGCCAACACGACTGTCTGGGGGCAGTGACCTGTTGGTCTGTCCTTCAGGCTGGGCACAAGAAGCCCAACGCTCTGGGAATGCAAGCTTGTGCAGCCACTCTGGAAAACAGTACGGAGGTTTCCTCAAAAAACTAAAAATAGAACTACCTTACGACCCAGCAATTGCACTACTAGGCATTTATCCAAGGGATACAGGTGTGCTGTTTCGAAGGGACACATGCACCCCCATGTTTACAGCAGCACTATCACCAATAGCCAAAGTATGGAAAGAGCCCAAATGTCCATCGATGGATAAACGGATAAAGACGTGGTATATATATATACACAATGGAGTATTACTCGGCAATCAAAAAGAATGACATCTTGCCATTTGCAACTATGTGGATGGAACTGGAAGTTATTATGCTAAGTGAAATTAGTCAGAGAAAGGCAAATATCATGTGACTTCACTCATGAAGAGTTTAAGAGACAAAACAGATGAACATAAGGGAAGGGAAACAAAAATAGCATTAAAACAGGAAGGAGGACAAAACAGAAGACTCATAAATATGGTGAACAAACTGAGGGTTACTGGAGGGGTTGTGGGAGGGGGGATGGGCTAAATGGTAAGGGGCATTAAGGAACCTAACCCCTGAAATCGTTGTTGCACTATATGCTAACTAATTTGGATGTTAATTAAAAAAAAAATAATAATAATAAAAAGGCCCAACGCTCTTCTTCGGACCTGGCCCCACTGGCCAGGGTTTCTGGGGATGAACCGCTTCCCCCACCTTATTCACCTTTGAGAGTCAAGCACCAATCCTCTGACTGCCCCTTGTCCCTTAGGTCAAATGTGGTGAGTCTCTCTTGGTAGAACTGAGAGAAAACTTCCAACACAAAGGAAAAAACACCAAAAACAAAGACATCAGAGCTTTCCAAGGCCCTGTGTGAACTTTTTTGACAGAGGCCACAGGTATAGGACCATCTCCTGTCTCTGAGCCAGGCAGCTCAACAGCCCCCTGCACAGCCTGGAAAAGGGCTTCCTTCCACTGCTGAGCTACTGTTGTGATTTCTATATTCACTGCTGGTGCCAGCCCTTACCACTATGTCCTGCTTGACCTGCATACAAACCAGGAAGGATCAAATACTTGTGCTCCAGCTGGTTCCCCATCCCCCTGCCCGGGGTTCATGGGTGGTGCAGCCACTCTAAGTGAAGGCTGTCACAGGCCTGACCATTCCTGTTCAAAGGCCTTGCCCAGAACACAGGCTGTGGGTCCTGGAGAGTACGCTGGTGACACTTCACCCACTCGCCTCACAATCTCTAAGCAGAAAAAGAGAGCAGATTAAGGGGCACCCTAGCAGGTGGGGTGGATCACCCTAGTAGGATTAGGCTTGGAATATTCCAGAGCATTTCTGATGCCCCTCCCTGGTCTGGGTTAAGAGTGTGTCCTGGGAGTTAGAGGAAGGAAAAAGAGGAAGAAGGAAGATAAAAGAAGACAGAAATATGAGCCCACTCCCTTGGGTCAGAAAAATGCAAGGTCTGGAACGAGTGGATGGCACTAACACGGAAGCCTTTGGGAAAGCATGCTGCCCCTCTTCGGGACTCCAGTCTGTCATCAGAGTAAACAGGCAGTGCACTGAGAAATGGAGAGTGCCCACACAGGCATGTCACTGAAACCAACACAAAGCGTCTCCCAAAAGAATGCTGCATGATATCTAGTTTCTTTATTCCCAGTCTTCAGGCAGCAAACTTGAGCAAACAGACCGCCCAAGAGAGAACTTGGCCTCCAGCTAGGGGCTAGCTTCAAGCTAAACATTTCTTCATTCTTAATGGCCTAAGAGCATGAAGGAGAAGTACTTAACAAAGTCTGAGAAAGCCAGCGTTTTGGCCCTCAGGAGGTCAAAGCGTATTTGGGGGCACCCATAGGCTCTGCATGACCAGAGTGGCCTTTCTTCAGGTCACCCATTTGCCAGCCTGGGGTATGGCTCTGGCCTTCCCAGACACGACATCACAGCTCGGATGGGAACAGCAGATTCTGAGCTTCAACTCCATACACACTCTCTGATTTACCTCTGCAAAACCGGAGTCGTCCGGTCTTGCAGGGTCAAACCATGTAAACAAGCCTGCTGCCAGGCAACTGGAGACAAGGACTTGAATAAACTCGTCCTGTGAAGAACGAAAACCAAAGCTGCTCTAGGAAAGCCCAACTCTACTATCTCTGGACATGGGTTCAAGATCAATCTGAACTTTATGACGTTTTACTTTCTGTTTTCGCTCCCTTTCCTTTCGCACTAGAGCAACGCCCTCCAATTCACGCGCCACGTCCTAATTTTCTCCAAATAGCTGCCGACCACACCACCCTGGAAACTCATTTGAGAAGATTCAGAGGATCACCTAGGCTGACTGTTCGCCAGCGAGATTGGGTACTGTTCTAAGGACAGACACACTTCCGCGATTGTTCAACACTTAGCGAAAGACCAAAGAAGAGGCCCTTCCTCCCCAGCCCAGGGACACTTGGCGCGGCAGGGGCCGACAAGGAGCGGGCCCCGCACGTTTTCCTCCGAACCCTGACCCTGAGCTCCCGCCCCCACATCCCACCCCTCACGGGGACTCGCCCCACCCCCTCACCGGGCTCCAGCAGATAAGCGCGTCGGTGTCTGGGTCGCTCACGAGGGTCCACAGCTTGGTCAGGAAGGCCGGGACGTTGCTGGGCCCCGCCGCGCCGGGGCCCACGGGCAGGTCCATACCGTGCAAGGCGGGGAGAGGCGGTGGTGACGACCGCGAAATGGGGCCGAGGGCCGGGCTAGCGCCGCCGCCGCGCCTGCCGCCGGGGCAGCGCCACCGCCGCCGTCCGCTGCGCACACACGGCCCCGCGGCCTAGCATGGCCGCCGCCATCTTGCT
>NW_024412417.1:48679981-48698978 GCF_014898765.1 Herpailurus yagouaroundi | reverse complement strand
GCCAGCCTCCGGGATGGCAGTGATTCTGGCCTGTCTGAGAGCGAGGAGAGCGTGTTCTCAGGCCTGCAGGATTCCGGCAGCGACAGTAGTGAGGATGACCCAGCCGAGGGAGAGGATGGGGCCGGCGGTGATGACAGCCACAGCAGGATGGAGGAGACCTCTGGGCAGCAGGTGCAGGTGGGTGAGCGAGGAGCCTCCTGGTGGGCCCTTTTGGCATGAAGGTGGCCAGGAAAGAAAGCGACCCCCAGGCCTCGGGCTCTCAGCGTCCTCACTGCTGTTTTCGAGCTTCCTGGTTGGAGCTGGAGCGCTCCGAGTCGGGTGCTGTTTTTCACAGTTATGCGCTCTGTTCTCAGGAACTCGAAAAGTCCACCTCCCTGGGCCTCCCCCTCAGATGATTCTGACGTCACCTTTCCATAGGACTCCGCTCTCTCTGCTAGACTCAGTCGTAGCCCGGGTTTCCCAGGGGCAAACCTGAGGTGGGGATTCATGCGCAAGAGACTGTCTGGCGGGGAGCTCCCAGGACACACATGAGGGAGCCGGCCCGACAGGAGCGCCGTTCCACTCGAGCCCGGCCCCAGAGAGCCTTGCCGGTTGACGCTTCGGCATCGTGCCCACCCCTGTGGTGATGGGGAAGGGGTACTTCGGCTCTTGTCTCAAGCAAGAAAAATGAGAGAAAAGCTGAAACTAAAATATGACATTAGCTGTTTGGAGTGTTTTCGTTACTGGTTTTAAAAGCTTATTTATTTATTTTGAGAGAGAGACTATCACAAGTGGGCTCCCTGCTGTCAGCACCGAGCCCCAGGTGGGGCTCGAACTCACGACCCTGAGATCAGGACCTGAGCCGAAATCAAGAGTCAGACACTCAACGGACAGCCACCCTGGCGCCCCTGGAATGTTGTAGAAAGTAGTTTATAACTATATTTCCAGTGGGTCTGGTGTTCTGGAAGTTACGACTTTGAATCATACAGGAGTCCACCCCCATAATAGAAACCAAAAAGCCGTGCTTGTTCTGTTTCCTAGGAAGAAAAGATTTAAAGTCACATTTCAACCTTCCACTCACTCAAGCCTTAGTTGTAATGCTGGTGTGCAGGGAGAGATGTGTTTACTGTACTGACCATGGTTTGTAGGGTGATGGCCAACGATTTTTCCCTCTTTTTAACTTTATAAAATTATAAAATAGGGGCGCCCGGGTGGCTCCGTCCGTTAAGCATCTGACTTTTGCTTGGGTCATGATCTCATGGTTCGTGAGTTCAAGCCCCGTTTGGGGCTCTGTGCTGACAGCGTGGAGCCTGCCCCAGATCCCCTGTCCCCTCTCTCCCTGCCCCTCCCCTGTTTGAGCATTGTGCGTGTCCTCTCTCAAAGATATATAAACGTTTAAAAATGTTACAAAATACACTTTCTTGACAAAAATGAAATGTTTTCTCAGCACTGTTCGGTACAGAGTGGGAGTTCTCATTCCCTGCCTTTGCTGTGGTTCGTGACCACAGCTAACAGTTTCATCACCTTCCCGTGTCTTTTCTCCTCCTTTTAAAATTAAGGGTCCACACGCTGACATATTTATTTAATTTAATTAATTAACGTATTTTTTAAGTAGGTGACACACCCAACGTGGGGCTTGAACTCATGACCCTGAGATCAAGTCACATGTTCTACAGATAGAGCCAGCTAGGTGCCCCAATTTTTTTTTTTGAAAGAAAATTTTTTAAAGTGTATTTTTACTTGATGGAGGGAGGGAAAGAGAGAGAGAGAGAGAGAGAGAGAGAGGGAGCCCATGCGCATGCAAGTTGGGGAGGGGCAGAGAGAGAAGGAAAGAGGACCCAAATTAGGCTCCGTGCTTACAGCACAGAGCCTGACGCGGGGCTCGAACTCAACCGTGAGATCGTCAACTAAGCTGAAGTCAGATGATTAACCAACGGAGCCACCCGGGCGTCCCCCCATTTTTTTTTTTTTTTTTTTTTACAAAGGGTTTTTTGTCTTTGTTTATGAACAGAATTTTAAAAGTAATTTTTAAAAGTTAACTAACTTTTGGGGCACTTGGCTGACTCAGTCAATAGAGAGCACACAGTCTTGATCTAGGTCCTGAGTTCAAGCCCTGTGTTGGGTGTGGAGCCTACTTAAAAAAAATTAAGTAACTTTTTTAATAAACGTTTCTTTCTTTTTTTTTTTTTTTTAACCTTTATTAATTTTTGAGAGAGAATGTGAGCGGGGGTTGGCGGGGGCAGAGAGAGGGAGACACCGAATCTGAAGCAGGCTCCGGGCTCTGAGCTGTCAGCACAGAGCCCGACGTGGGGCTCGAACCCATGAAAGCGAGTTGATGACCTGAAGTCAGGTCAGACAAATGAAGTCAGACACTCAAATGACTGAACTGCCCGGGCGCCCCTTTAATGGAAATTTTTTTTTAAGTTCTCTAAATGAGGTAACAGTGCAGGTACCTCAAGAGGATGTCCAGGGGGTCTGATGGAAGGGGCGCATTCTGCGTGTGCCCACGCTCCGTCCCTTCTGGGCTGCTGGGCACATGCTTGTCCACATGGGTCCTTCTCAGGTTTCTGTGCCAACGTGGCCGGGTGTTCCCTGCAGGGCCGCCTTCTTGGTCTGCTTGCTGGGCCATCCAGCAGGGACTGAGGCCACAGCCCAGGAGAGACCAGATGCCTTCCCTCGTCAGAAGGTGGGGCGCAGCCCTCCGTCCGGGGGAGCTGGCTCTGCGGCAGCCTGGCCTGCCCCCCACTTGAAGCCGGGACCGGGGCCCCTCCGGTGTGTGCCATGTGGGGCGGCTTCAGGACTTCACCCTCCTCGTCTCCTGCCTGGGAGGTGTCCCTCCTTCCTGCTCACGCCCAGGCCGTAGGGCCATCCCTGTCTCTTGTGGGCAGTCCTGGACACGAGACCCACGAGCCATGAGCGGTTCTGAGTCCCACACACACCCTGGATGGCCACCTCAGGGTCCTGCCCTGCCCTGTGCCAGTCAGTGTTCACATCTCTGGCTTTTTTATGCTTTCATTGAGGGGTACAGGTGGCCTGTATTGGAGCACTTCCTGTTCTAATCACAGTTGTCACGCTTAGGTTTGAACTCCTCGAGGCAGAGAGAGGGGATTGAGGTGTGGGGGGAGTGTTCTCTCGCTTAGTGGAAATCTCCCTGTCTCTCCTTTTTTCCACCTGTTCCTCAAGCCTTTCACACCCATCCACCTGGTTGAGCTGGTTCCCCCTCCGCGTTTTCTGCCCACACCCCCTCTTTGGATGGCCTGAGCCCCGTCTGCAGCACGTAGCCTCGTAGCCAGAAACTGAGCCAGCAGCCAGTCACCGCTTCCCATGTGTTCCTATCTGCCCGAACGTGGCCGTATGGGGCGTCCAGAGTGGCCCCATGACAGCCCCGGTCAGGCCTGCACTCCACCGTCTGAAGCCCTATCATGGGGGGGGGTTCCCCTGGGTCAAGGTCCCCTCAGGGTTTCACCTGCTGTAGCTAGGGGCCTGCTACCTGTCACACCATGGAGGCTTTTGTCAAGATGTCAACCTGTCTTGACAAGGTGTTCCTGCCACCCGCACGGGCCGTCAACCCAAGACCCACTTCCGTTGAGCAGCTTCTAGAATCGGTGTCCCTACCACTGTCAGCTCTATGGGCCCCTGCCAGCAGTGACGCCAGCTTCTGCTCGTGTCTTTGCCGGGTGTCCCAGCTTTTTAACAGGAAGCCCCAGCGTTCTCTGGCTTCTGGCCGTGGCCGCCTCTGTGGTCTTGCAAACAGTGGCTGTGGGTGAGCTGCTTGTCAGGTCGAAGTGGCGTTTTCCCAGGGACCCACTCCAGCTTGTACGACCAAGCAAAATGTTCTCCTGCTCTTCCTCCCGCTCCGGTGCCTCCTTCCTGGGGCTTGGTTCTTACTAGGTGCTGATGGCCACTGTGCCGTGAGGCTTTGCAGTAACTTCTCTGCCTGCTGCGTGCTCCCGTCTGTGACTTGGCTCCCGTCGCCGTTTCTTCCACTTCCTGTACACAAGCTGTCTCCAGGCTCCCCCCACTTCCAAGGAAGCAGGTGGCCACACTGCTTCACGTGTCTGAAGAGCATCCTGCCTCATTGTCAGGCTGCGTTCTAACGTCACATCAAGGACACACATCCTGGGGCAGAGGCCAGCAGGAAATAGGTGCTAATTGTGGGTACGGTCCTCTGGGCTTTTCCGACTGTCTCTGATGCCCCCTGGCCCAGACACGCTGATCAAGTGACGCAGGCTGCCGAGTACCTGTGCAGGCGGGGGCTGCCTTATTTGCCTAATGGTTCTGGGAGGTATGGGGCTGATAGGTCATTGTCCGGGGACCCTGCCCCATAAGTCCGTCCACGGGTTCCACGTGTGGCTGCCACAGGCCATCCCGGGCAGGCCACGAACATCCTGCTGGGACCCTCCACACGTGATCGTGGATGGCCAGGTGGTCACAGGCATGTTCTCTGGAGACTGCCCTGAGTGCCCACCTTCCTTTCCCACGGGCAGAGATGGGGTTACGTGGCCCAGGTGCTCAGGGTCACCCACTTCGGTGTTTGGCTGCCCTGGGTGCCACCATCGGCGAGCTCCTCCTCCACTTCCTCCTGGGGGTTTGGTGGCCGTGCAGATGTGTCCACTACTTTGTTAGGGTTGCGTGGAATATGTGACGTGCATGGTAGGGACACAGCAGAGCGCTCGCTCGGGAGTTCCTGAGGGTCGTTCCTCCCGCCCTGCCCTGCCTTCTGCTCCTGCACGAGGGTGAGGACTGTTTCGGTCCCTGGGTCTCTCCAGGGTGTTCTTCGCACATCCAGGCGCCCGTTTGTGTCGTGTGTGATGGCTTCCTAACCTCCGTCTTCTGCCCTGCTCTTCTCTGTCTCAGGACCACCCTCGCGCGCGGTGCCTGCAGCGTGCACGGGCCGCCGGTGGGTGGGCACTTGTGACCTTGTGCTGTCCCGGTGGTCTTGCGATGCTCCCCTCATTTGCTTGCACGTGCAAGCAGGTTTTCGGATACGTTCCGGGAAGCATCTCTGGGTCAAAGGCCGATGCGTTTTTAGCGGAAGGAAAGTGTGCTATTTGAACTCGCCACACCCCCCGAGGCACCTGTTTCCCATCCCGCCGAGACAGTGCATGGTGAAACCTCAGTATTTTCTTACTCTAATACGTGGAAAGTGGCCTCGTGTTGCACTGTGATTTTTTTCTTAAGTTGGGAACGAGGCATCTTTTCCTGTGTTTCTGGGAGCATGGTTCCGGCTGTGTGCCCCCCAAGACACAGTTTCCATCACTGTCCTATTTCTCGAAGGTCAGGCTCTGCAGGCCCCACTTCTGTTCCCCTTCACGTGGGTCAGGGAGTGCCGTGTGGACCCCTGGCGTTGGGGGCCTTGCATCCCCTCCCCAAGCCCCGCCCTCTGCTCCCCACGGGCTCCAGCTCAAGGCCCGGGTGGGGCCCAGCCCCTGCCCCTCACTCTGTGCATGGCCCGTCTGCAAGCCTGCCCCAGCCGGACCGTCCTCGGCACACGCGTCACTGAAGGAGGCTGTAGAGGGGCCCTGTGCTGCGTGTTCCCTGTGTGGGGGGGGTCCCCCCCCGCCCCCCCCCCCCCCCCCGCCCAGCCTCTCCCTGGCTCTCGGCCGCCTGCCTGCGTCCCTCCTGTGTCCACTCTCAGGCACGGGGAGCTTCCTCAGGCTCCCCCCGTCCCCAGCACGCCGACCCCTGCCCTCCCTGTTCCCGGATCCCTGGCTTCCTGCTTGGCAGGCGGGAGCGTGCCCCCTTGCCGGCGTCCTCCGCAGCAGCTGTCTGCGGTCCCCTGGGAAAGGTGAGGTCTTCGTGCTTCTTCTGGACTACTTGCGTCGAGTGGATTTGTGTATTGAAAGTCGTCTTACCCTTTTGTGCTTGTTTAGGGCCCATTTTTCCTCCTTGTTGTGTTTACTCGGGTCCTCATTTACGTGGGGTTTTCCTACTTTGTTGTCTTTCGTTCAGAAGTTCCCATTGTTGGCTCAGTAGTCTGCTCACCGCATTCAAGAATGTGACCGTACAAGTGATCGTGCCCGTGAGTAGTGTTCTGTAGGTATTTCAGGAAGAGTTCTGCCTGTTGTGTGCTGCAGACCTGCGGGCAGAAGGGGCCCGCCTGGGTCTTGGCACCGGTGGAGCTGTGGCTTGTGGGAGGCAGCTGGGGGCACGTCCGATGACTGTCACCAGCTAGTTAATGGAGCGCCTACCATAGGAGCGAGGATGCGGCCCCGTGGGGGAGGGGAGGCAGTGGTTCCTCCACCTGCCCTGCCACCTCCAGGCATGACACATTTTGTGGCACTCTCATTTCTGGGGATCAGAGTTCAGGCAGGGTGAGGTGCTGTCGTGTCCGGGTGACGTCGTCAGCGGGATTGGGGGGGGGGTCCCACAGCCTCCCTCAGCCGTGTCCCTCCAGGGTTCTGGTATGTTCTGTCTAGCAGGACCATCAGTCATCACACCCCTTGTTTGGGGGGCTCAGGTGAGGGTCCCGAGGAAGAAATCTGGGGCCTCTCCACTCGTGTCCAGGCTGGGGCAGCCTGCATGATGGGCACTCACTGGGCAAGTCTGCCTGCCCGTCTGGGACGTTCCCCACCGTCGGGGCTCTGAGGACAGGCTGTCTGTTATATGGGGCAGATGTGCAGGAGCTTCATGGTCTGGATCCAGAATTCATGCATCGTCAGTCGGGGCTGCTCTCCTCGGACAGGTGAGCCGGCCACAAGCCCACTCAGATTTGGGGAGGGGGCACGTAGACTGCCCCTTGATGGGAGGAAAGTCAAAGGTTTACAGCTATGGTTTGGAACAGCTACAGCGTCCACCCCCGCCATCCCTCTCGGACCCTTACCTCGTGGCCGTGTTGGCCGTGGCCTCGGCCCGAGGGTCTCGTGTGAATCAGGTCTAGGTGCCGGCAGGTCCTCGGCCTCCTCCCCTGCGGCCACGTGCAGCAGTGGCTTCGAGTCTCACTCAGTTTTTCTGTTGTAAATGGGGAAGCGGGTCGCCCTGCATGGTCAGCGGTCTCTGGTGTCCTGATGTTGGCCAGGCAAGGGCAACCATCTCCTCGTGCTGGGCCGGGTCCTGCTCCGGGGCATGACCCTGGCCCCGAGTCTCCCTCCTTTTTCTCTGAGAAATGAGGGGTGTTCTCATCTCATGTTCTCTCTGGCCTTGGCAGGCCCCGGTGGTGCACGTTCTCTAACACGTGTACCTCCTCGGCGTCAGTCCGTGCTCCTGGTCAGACTGGCATGTGCGTGGACATGGGCGTGTGCACGGAGCTCTTCGACCCCGGCCCTTCCCTGAGCTGGGCCCTGAGGAGGCTCCGCAGCAGCGAGGGCCAGTCCGGAGGGTCTGCGGATCGGGTTCTTGGAGGCTCCTTTGTGCACGGGGTCTTTGCTCCTCCCCTGGGTCGCTGAGAACATGGGTTACCGGTAGCGCTCTGGATGTGACCCCTGCTCCGAGGTGTCAGGGACACTCCCGAGCCCGGCACACCTCCTGTGGACCTTCAGGGTGTGGTGGCTGCTGTTTCCTTTCTTCTGAGTCTCTTGACAGCACCCTCTTGTGAGCAGTCCTGCCTGGGACCCCGCAGGGAGGGCCGTGCAGGGAGCAAAGTTTCAGCTTGGCTGACCTAGTCTGAGCCAGCACAGCCCGCGTCGGGAGGTCGGGGAGCCTGTGTTGTCACATGCGTGCTTGGCGGTGGCAGTGGGGTGTGGCCGGGCTGGGTCTGTTGCAGCTGCAATGAGATGCCATTTAGGCTGTCAGAACCCCTTCGGGGCCCCTGCCTCGGTCTTTACGGTGTGTTACAGTCTTGGGGGTGGGTAGAGAAGCAGGAGCGAGTTCCCCTGAGGACCAGGTCCAGAGGCCGCCCAGGATTCAGGGACACGGCCTGACCCGGGCTCCCAGTGCTGTCTGCCCCGTGGCCCTTCACCCAGGGGCGCCTGCTGCTTGTTCCGCTCCGAGGTGGTCCCGGCCTGCTGCCCGGCGGTCGACACGGCCTCCCTCTCCCTAGTGCTCGGCGTGCCCTTGCGTGCCTCTGGCCCTGCCTGGACACTGGCCCCCGGCCTGCCTGCCTGCTGCTGGCCTCTTTGCTGATGCCCCACAGTTCCTCGCGCCACTGTACACGGGTCTGCCCTTCGCTCCTGCTGTGCCCTGGTCGGGGGGGCACTCATCGACAGAAGGCTGCCTCTCTCTGTGTCCACCAATGTGTCCAGTGTGGGCACATTGAGGGGGCAGTGCCACGCAGGGCTGAGCCTGTCTTGAGGTGGGTGCTCGTGTCCTGCAGACGGTGTGGGTCTGGGCAGACCCCGACCTCCTGGATTCTGCGCCTGAGGACCACCGTCTCCGACGGTGGCAGCGCTGCGCCGAGTGAGAGACAGGAGGCAAGGATGGTGGGGCCCCCGTTCTTGGGTTCGCGTCCTTTGTGTTTCACGTTCCTTTTAAGTTGTCTTTTAAAATTTTCCTTTTCCTGAATGCCCAGCAAAGGGTCTCCAGGCTGTGAAGGGGTCGCTCCCGGAGCCGCCCCTGGATCCTGGAGCTGGGCTGCGCCCGCGCCTCTGCTGCCCCCTGGTGGCCACCGTGCTGCCTGCAGCACCACTTCTGGAGAGAGACCAAGGAGGGCTGGGGGTCCAGCTCTTTTGTGTGGGAACTTGCTGCCCGCTGCTGGGGTGCCCCTCCTTGCCGGGTCCGGCCTGTCTCTGGCTCCCTGTGCCTGCACGCTTGCCCGGGGCGCTGGCCACACCCAGCACACGACGATGTGGGGTGCGCTGGAGGACAAGGGGACCCCATGACCATGGCCTGAGGCGCAGGTGATGTAGGGCTCTGCGGGGTTCAGTGCTGCTGGAGAGCATCAGCAGGCCTGGTGCTGTGGGCGGCCGTGGAGCCTGGCCGGGGCCGCCACCGTGGACCTGCTGGCCGTGGCCTGGCATTGGGGGCACTTGCTGAGGAGGCCTGGTGCCCGGCCCTGAGCCTGGGGCAGGTGTGCCCCCGGGCCGCTGCTGCAGGCGGAGCTCCCTTCGGGCAAGGATGGGAGGAGAGCTCTGGGCCCTCCTTGCCCCCCACCCACGGCCCGCACCCATCAGGCGGTGCTGACCCACTTTTAGCGGGCACGGCTCCCACAGCGCATGCAGCATGGGGAGCGGGGTGGGGGAGACATGGAAACCGAATCCCGCCTTGTTCCTGGCCTGGAGAAAAACTTAGTCTCCCACCCTCCTTATACTGAGGGAAAAAACAGGCGAGAGGAAGAGCCGCCTCGCAGGCCCTTGGCTCTTGCCCGGTCAGGGGGAGCGGGGCTCTGGCGGGGGTGCCGCGCTCGGGGGCTCCTGCTCCAGAGTACTTTACTGCGCCCAGGAGTGAGAGGTAGGGCTGTTTTCCCCATCAGTCCTGGTTCCGGTACACCCGATCCCCCCACCCCGTGAGGGAAGGATCTGTTTTCCAGGTTAGGGTGTGAACGTTCAGTGGCGCCCACTCACTGACCTGGTGGACCGGGGTCAGCCTGGGGCCGTGGACACGTGGGTGGGGTGGGTGCCAGAGGGCTGTGTCCCCCGCAGCGTTCTGCAGGTTAGGGGGCGCCTCTCTCTCAGCTGCTGCAGACCGGAGGCCGCCTTGGGAGGAGGGTCTTGCCCTAGGAGCGAGCCGGCTGTGGCCTCGTGACCACCAGCAGCAGGTGCCACAGGCCTGCCTCCAGAGCGGCTGGCCTGGGTGTGGGTAACCCCCCTGCCCTGCCCTCACTTGCTGCCCCCGAGTGGCCTCTCCCACCTTGCCCCTGGACCCTGGGCTCTCCTGAACCTGGCAGGGCCGGGTAGGGGCTGTCGGGCCAGGAGCCCTGCAGCCGGTTTTTTCGTTAACTGGTGCGGGGGTGGCCAGGCCCTCAGCTGGTGGCTTTGTTGCTGACTGTTCCTTTTCCAGTCTGGCACCGGGTGTCAGCCCTTCCCTGGGGTCTTTCCTTGGAGGAACTTGAATGTAGTGACGGGGCTGGCCCTTGACAGGACCCCAGGTGAGGCCCATGAGGCCTGCTTAGACCTGGGGTGACCCTGATCTTGTCTTGAGGCCCAGGGCCAGGTTGGAACTGCCTAGAGATTGGGGGCGGCGGGAACCTCGGCCTCAGCATCAGCAAGAGGGATAGTTTGTTCCCAAGCCTCCAGTCCCAAGGAGGGGCCAAGGGACTTCGGGCCTGGGCTCTGTCCGAGGTCAGAGGGCATCACATCCTGACATCACAATTGTCCCTTCTCTCTACAGGCTGGCATCCCTTCCCCAAGGACAGAGGTGGCGAGAGCGAAGGGCTACGAAGAGTACGCAGAAGACAGCTCTGATGAGGAGGTGCGGGCTGGGCTTGCCTCCTCCCCAGGGGGGCTGTGCTGTGCTGTGCTGGGTACAGAGGAGTCAGGCCACAGTGAGGGGCCCCACTCGTGGTTTGGGAGAGCGATTTTGGGGTCAGGACACCTGTCTGCAGGAGGGTGAGTGTGTGTGGGATCACTAGGAAAGGAGGAAGGGTGAATGTGATGCGGTGGACCCCCAGGTGTGTCTGTGGGGCGGCCCCTGATGCTGGGGTCCCCCGTGCGCTCTGCGGAGGCTGTGCTTGTGCTCTCGGTGGGCACGGAGAGGTTGGGGCAGGGGTGGCTTCTGTCGCACCAGCTGGCCTGTGCTGGGCCTCGGGGGGTGACGGGTCTGGGTGCTGAGGGCAGGAGGTGGGTGGCCTTTGGGTGTTCCGCCCCCGCTCTCCTCGGTGTCCTCGAGGAGTGGACTGATGTGGCTCCAGTGAATCCGGTAGCTCCTTCACGTTTGTCGTCTGAAGGGACAAGCGTGGCGGTGGGCAAGTGGTGCCCAGTCTGGCGTCCGGAGGCCCTGGTGTGTGGGCCAGAGGCTCAGCTCCCTGGGCCTGCCTGGTGTGGGAGGGCTGGAGGCTGAGGAGCTCTGAGCCCGGAGGTGGCCATCTCCTCCTGCCTGTCCCCTCCCACGTGTGTCCCAGTCACTGGCAGGGCTGTGGCCCCGAGCCTCCCAGGGCCCTGGTGGGCGCCCAGGTGTGTGCCTCTTTGGAGCTGCAGGGGGATGGCTTTGGCGCATGGCTTGCAGGGACAGCGGCCCTCCAGAGCTGCCTGTCAGGGGCTGTCCCGGGGCCTGGGGAGGCACGCGCCCCCTCCCCTGTTCGGCCTCCACCCCCACCCTCACGCTCTCTTGGCAGCGGCTGCAGGAGCCTTGGCTGCCCGCCCGATCTGGCCTCTGTGCGTTTAGAGAACAGAGACAAAACAAAATAAATTGGTTTCCTGGCCGGAGCAGCGGGCGCACACGGTGAGGGGGGGCCAGCGCAGTGCGGCTCCCTGCCTGTCTCCCCCCTCCCAGGGGCTCTGGCTGTCGGCAGCCACATCCTGTCGGCTACTTTTTTATATTTGGTATTTTGAGAAATCGATGATGGTTGTAAATGGAGTGCAGAGGCGGGGGAGGGGCCTCGGCCTGCCCACAGGGAGGCGCTCCTCCCGGCCCGGCCTGCGGGGGCCGCTTCCTCTGGCAATGACTATCCCATATGTGTGAGTGACAGGAGGGGGCCCGATGCCCGCCTTCCTGAGCTCTGCCAGCACAGCCGGCCTGCGGCTCGAGGGGGCGGCAGAGCCCAGCCTTCAGGAGCCGCGCCAGGCCCAGCGGACGCTTCCCTGAGCAGCACGTGTGCCTGGGGTGCTCCGGGTCCTGCCGTGCTGACTTTGTGGGTGTCTCTGCCATCCTGGCAAAGCGGGGTGGGCTTCAGGGAACAGGCCTGGGGGCCAGGCGGCGAGGGGTCCCGTCGGGCACCTGAACAGACCCGGCGCAGAGCATAGGGCTCGGGGGCCGCCGTCCGGGCACATTCCTGGTGTCAGAGCTACACCTTCTCCCTGCAGCGTGCTTAGAGGTGGTCGGCACCGGGTGGACCCCACTCGGGCTCTGGCCGGCGGCAGAGGTGTCCTCATGGGTTTCGTGCTCCTGGGAGAGAGAATCTTCTTGGATGCTGCTGTGCGGTGGCCACACCTGGAGTCCCTTCCCCTGGGCCCTGCCCCGCCCCGCCCCACCCCTGGGTCTGGATCTCAGGCCTGAGCTGGTGTGTGCTGGGGCTTCTGGACCCTCTGACTGCTGGCCTCGGCTTTGGGGAGCCCCCCCCACCCCAGATGCTGACTGATGAGTGGCAGTCTACCCTCGTGGGATGGTCTGAGTCCTGTTTCCGTACGTCTGCCCTCCTCGGTCCCCCAGACTCCCATCCCAAGCCACGTTGGGGCCCAAGTCCCCTGGACGTGCCGCTGGGTCTGGCGGGGGGCCTGGAGTGGGGGGAGTCCGGAGCAGCCGCGGGCTGTGTCCACCCCACCCCCACACGTCCACCTCACTCCTCTCCCACGGCACCGCACCTCACAGACGTGATCTCATCCAGCCGCCCGACCCGGGGGAGGTGGGGCGGGGTGGGGGGAGGGGGCCGGCGGCCTTCGCGGCATCGGGGCCCCTCTTTGTTCCGAGCAGCTGGGAGAAACTGAGGCCGGCGAGAGGTGAGAGGTGAGGGGTGGCTGTTGAACTCTGGCCAGGGAGACCGGGAGGCATCCACCTCATCCCAGTCCCTGAGCCCCAGGGCCTGACCCCCTCCTGTCCACCGTGGGACCCTCCTGTGCCCGGAGAGACCTCCGCGGCGGGCGGGGGCCGGGCTGCAGCCCTGGCCGGCTCCGCGGCGCCCTGGCCTCCAAGTAACTTGGGATCCCGCGGGGACGAGCCCAGGCCTGTCTGCATCCAGAGCCCGCGATCCCCTCTGCTCTCTCGCCAAACGGCCGTTAATGGCTTCTCCCAGCTACTGAACCGGCAGCTGCCTCCAGCGCTGGCGGCCTCCCGCTCCTCCCGGGGCCGCCGCCCCGCCCATCCTGGCCGCCCGCGCGCTCCGAGCGCTTGCGTCGCTGCTGGCAGCGGGAGCCTGTCGGCTCAGGTTTCGGGCTGTTTGTGGAGAGCGCCCGGCGCTCAGCCTGCTCGTGTCGGCCTGACACCCCCACAGCCGGCCCGCAAGCGGGGCCGCCGGCCAGGCTCTGGTCTGTCCCTTCCCGCCGGTCTGACCCACGGCCTCGCAGGTGGTGGCCACAGGGTGCACTGGATGTGATGGCTGTGACCGCAGAGTGCCCCTCGGTGCCTCTGCCCGGCTCCGCCTCTGAGCCAGGCCTGCGGTGCCCGGTCGGAGGCACGCCCTCCTCTCCCCAGTGCTGCCTCCTCCTTCCTTAGGAGAGAGGATTCCCTCCCGGGGGTGGGGGCGGGGGCAGTGAGGAGCGTGCAGTGGCTGAAGTAGCTGTCCCTTAAGAGGGATGTGGTACGTGTCCAGGGATAGCCCCGGGTCTCTCAGTGCGGGGCCCGTGTGGCCGCTGGCAGGTGAAGGGGGGGCTGATTCAGAGCCACGGCACGTGGGTGGTGGAGGCCCCGGCCTGTTGCTCGGCCTGTTGCTCGTGCCCACTTGGAGCCAGTTTCCTTGGCAGCAGGAACCCAGTGGGGCAGGTGGGTGGGAGAGTGCCTGGAGGGACCCGAGGGTTTGCCCTGGGGCTGGAGGTGTGGCTGCTGGCTTGTGGAGGGAAAGGTGGTGGGGGGGGGGAGGGTAGTGACTGCAGAGGGGGCTGGGGACAGGGGCCACAGGTAGGGGCTAGCTGTGTGCAGGCAGTGCTTGGGGCTGAGGGGAGTCCTCCGGGGTAAGATTCTGGAGCTCGCTGGAGATGGGATGGGGGCAGGTGTGGAGCTCTGGGGACCGACCTGAAGCAGCAGCAGCTCTTTGAACAGTGGGTCTTGGAATGGGGGTCTCCACCACTCAGCCGGGGGCCCCGAGCCTGGGCCCACATGCAGCACTCCAGAGGGGTTTCTGGGAGCGCCTGCCTGCAGGTAGTCAAGAGTCAGAGGGCCCCAGGTGGGACTGCTCACTGCACCTTGATCAGCCCCAGGAGAGGGTCAGGTGGGTGGGGGTCTGGGGTAGCCGAAGACCTGGGAGCTGGGGCAGCTTCGGCACCCTCTGCCCACCGCGTGGACCCCGAGGGGGCCAGGCAGTGGGCTGGAGGCCTCTGTGCTAGCACGTGATGGCTCCGGCGGGCCTGGCCGGCAGCACTTTCGAGAGGGACGGGCAGATGGGGGTGATGGTGTCTGGGGTCGGCTTCTGCGGAGGTGCCTTGCTACCTGGGTTAGCAAATGTGAGTGGCGGTCTGATGGAGGAGGTTTGGGAAGGTGGCTCCGAGCTCCCTGCTGGGGTCTCCTCACCTGGCTTTGGCCTTTGGGGCGGGAAGAGGCCAAGTAGGACCTGGCTTTCTTCCCTTTGGCCCGTGAACCAGGACTCATCCTGCTGGAACCTTCGATGGGTTCTGAGGCAGCAGGTGAGCCTGGGGCACACAGCCCGGCCTCCTCTGCCCGGGGCTCTGACAGATTAAACACCATGGAGGAGCGAGGAGAGGCCGAGGCTCAGGAAGGCTGAGTGGTGCTCAGAGACAGGCGGGAGCTTCGTGCAGGGGGAGCGGAGCGAACACTGCCGGCATTGTAATCGGAGAGGGGCAAGGGAAAAGAGAGAGCCTGAGCGAGGGCGGCTGACCCCACGCTCCCAGGGGACAGGTGGGAGAGGCAGAACGAGGAGAGAGTGAAGGATTCCAGAGGTGGGCCGGCTTCCTCTCTCGCAGACAGACACGGGAGGGAGGTGGGCAGCCGGCCAGCGCCCTACCTGCAGTTCCAATCTGCGGTCCTGACAGCTGCAGCCACTTTGGGGAGGGGGAGGGGAGGGGCTCCTCGAGAGCGGAAAAATCCCAGCCGACACATCAGCCAGTTGTTGCTTGCCGCTTGTGTCCGGTGCAGTCTGGGGGGTGGGGTCCCCCGCTGGCCTCATCCCACAGGCTTGTGCTTGGGGCACAGAGGCCCCCCCAGGAGAGCACGGGGGTGTCTGTGTCCTCAGCCTGTACTCCGAGCTCGGTGCCTGACCTGGAGGGGTTGGTAGGTGCTTGCCCCCGCGGGGTCACATGTGCTTCCTGGCAGCCCACAGGTGCTGAGCAGGGTGGGGGCCGGCTGGCCTGCGGGCTGAGGCCTGGTGATGAATCATGTGGTGCCGCCAGCAGCTCATTCCCCCGGCCGGGGACAGGGAGCTGACAGCCGGGGCCGATCGGAGTGTTTCCAGCCCAGCTTGGCCCACAGAGGCGGCTGCTGGCCCAGGGCGCGGGCTCGGCCCCTCCTTTCCAGCTGTCTCTGGGGCGCGCACGCAGGGAATCCGGGGTCTTTGTCCCTCTCAGTGGACGACGAGGCTGGCCTTTTGGGAGGGAGGCAGGGCCTGCAGCGGGCACAGAGCACCTGCCGCCCCGGCCCAGCCGCCGTAGTAGCTGAGTGGACTCCGGTGGGGCTGCTGGGCTCGGGCTCTGGCTGGCCCGCCACCCCCGCCACCCGCCCCCCTGTCTGGTTTGAATTTCTGGAGCAGTGAAGGGTGACGGAGCGCTCCTCCCCCGCCCCTCCGCTCTCTCCTGTTGGCTGGCGGGCCAGGCCCTCGCCGCCGCCGCCGCCGCCGCCGCTGCCGCCGCCGCTGCTACCGGTGCAGCTCGGGGAGCGCCGGGCCCACTGCCCAGGCCTGAGTCGGCCAAGCTGCAGCCACTGTTGGAGTCACAGGGCCTGCCGTGGAGAGCTGGGCCTGTGTGCCCTGGGCCCTGATGGGCTGGGTCTCTGGGGACCATCCTTCTGTCTTCTCCCACCCGTTTTCCGGATTCAGAAGACCCCCCGCAGGGTCCTCCTGACACCCCGTCAGCTCTGGGGCTCGGGGTCCCCTCCGTTTGCGCTCTCAGCCTCGTGTGTGGGTGCGGCACTGCGCTGTGGTCGCAAGGTGGGCGCCCGCTCGGGTACTCATCATTTTGGGGGGCTTCATGAGGGGGGTCTGCGGCCCCCATCCAGGCTCGGGTGTGGAGATGTGATTCTAGTAGGGGAGGGGCAGGTGGGCCATGCCCCCTCCCCCCACCCCCACAGAACCGCACCCGGTGCCCAGTGAAGCAGGGGGGTGAGCACAAAGATCCTGGGGTACACCTGCCTCCCTGGACACCTCCCCCAGGTCCCGCCTGGGAGGAGAGGGGATGCCTTTCTCAGCCCCCCATCTGGACCCCCGTGTCTCCGGCCTGGGTCCTGGCTCCCCAGGCAGGCGGGTGGGGTGGGGGCTTCTGCAGTGACCCGGCTTGCCCTCTCCCTCCTTCCTCTGGCCAGCTGTAGGCTCCTGCAGGATTAAGGAAAGGAAATTTGGGGTTGGGTTTCTCTCCGAATGGAACCTGCCGTGGCGACTTTTTATCCTGTTATATTTCTATCACGTTGGACAGAGCCCCCCTCTAGCCCTTAATGGCTCTGGCTTTGAGAATTTCCTCCAGAATTACTCCACCACTTCCTGCTTTGCAGGTCCCCGGAGCCCCTCTGTGCAGAGGAGGGGGGCAGCTCTGGGCCTGCCCTGTTGGGGTGCCCACGTGGGCCTTAGCACCTGGCCTCTCCCCGGGGCCCGGGGGAGTGTGTCAGTGGGGGCCCCTGAGCCTGTGCTGAGGGCTGGGAGGGCCCAGGGCCGACACCTGGCGCCCTCGGCCATTCCCTACCCGGTCTGGCCGGAAGTCAGGCTGCTGGCCCGCCTGGCCAGCGTGGGGGAGGTGGCTCGTGGAAGGCCGCCCCCTGCCTTTCTTCTGTGCTGTGCCAGCAGAGCTGGAGCCACTAAACCGTAATTGTCACCTGCAGGATTTTAATGGTCAGCCAGCTGTGCACAGCTCGGGGAGGGGGCCTGAAATTGCCCTCCTCACAGGCAGGTGGGGCCTTTGGAGGAGCTCGGCGGAGCAGGGCGGTGGGCGGCCAGGGTTCCTCTCCGTGTGAGCAGCGCTGCAAGTGGCTGCGTGTAGGGCTGGGGGAGCCAGGGCAGCCCCCGCAGGGGTGGGCACCCCGGGGTGCCTGCAGATGGGTGCCATCTGGCCCGCACCCTTAGGCCCGCCGAGGCTCGGAGACCCGCTCCAACGGCAGTGCCCCTCACTCAGCCTCTTGGCTGAGTGTCCACTTCTTGGGTCTCTGTGGCAAAGGGTGAGGCCCCAAGGCTTGGCATGATTGTGCTGCCGGCCCTGGATTCCTCACCCCTGCAGGGGAGGCATGGGCGCCAGGCAGGCCCTGGGAGTGGAGGCCGCCCTGCTTGGTCCCTTGCCGTGGGGGCAGTGGGCTCCCTCTCTCCTTTCCTAGCCTTGCTCTCCCCCACCCGTCTCCTTCAGCCACCAGGCCGGGAGGAGGTACCTCGCTGTGCTCAGGCCTGGGAGGGACGGCCCAGCCCCTGGAAGGTGGACGCCTTCCCTGGGAGCTGGTGCCTCTGGGCCCAGGGAGGATGGGGCATGAAGAGACCGCCCTGAGAGCTGGGAGCGTGGTCTTGGGCTGGGCTCAGGCTGGATTCTGAACCTTCCAGAAAACAGTGCTTCCACGGTTGGACGATACTGTTTTGTTTTTAATTATACAAAGTTTCCAGACTTTATATTATCATATCAAAGACACAAAATACCAGCACGTAGTGACCAGAAGAAAACCCAGGTAGGAAGCCAGCACAGAAGGTTCCAGTGGGCCTGGGCCAGCTGGGCCAGTGCAGAGTCCTGCCACCGCTTGTCCGTCCATTGGCCCCAGAGGAGCCTGAGGCGCCCTCACAGGAGGCCTGTGCCTGAGTCGGGTCCACGGGGGGGCTCTCTGTGGAGAGCCCAGCGGCGTCGCCTCTAACTCCGAATCGTAGTCTTTCTGTCTCGGTCCTTGCTCTGCAGAGGGGAGGGGGTGGTGTCAGGGCCCGGGTGGAGACCCAGTGCCAGCCCGCGCCTGGGCTTCCCCGCTGGGTGCTGTCTCGGGTGGCGGGTGCTGCACCCCCTTCCGCGCTCACCCCGGCGTCCCCGTGCACTTTGGGGAAGAGAGCACGGTGCTGCACAGCCGAAACTGTAAAATTAAGTTTCCCAGATGTTCAGGCCCCAGGAGCTCACGCGTGCCGTCTGGAGAGGAAATGGGGATCGGGAAAAGCCGCGCCGCGTTTTCTCCCTGCTCACCCTGCTTTTCCGGTGCCACCGAGCGCAGCAGCAGCAGCTGTAAATCACAGCCGGCCAGCGCTCCCGCAACGTGCCCCTCTCCCCCAGCCTGTCTGCAGACCCCACAGCCACACGGAGGTCTTGAGTGGGCAGCCCCAGGGGTGTGGGCCAGGGCAGGAGGAGAGGCAGCAGGTGCCCGATAAGCCTTAGGCCGGCGCCAGGGGCCGTGGCAGGGCCAACGGATTAGGGGGGTGATGTCCCCTTCCTTCGGGGACAGGGTGGGTGGCCAGAGTCGCTTGAACTCTGGTCTGGTCCCAGCCTCTTAACAGTTTTAGTGGCCTCCCTGCTTCGTAGACTGCCGCTTCCCCCCCCCCCCCCCCCCCCCACCTGACCCTGGGTGGCCCTCTTCGGTCCCCGTGGGAACCTGTGGCCCTGGGAGGGGAAGGCCCAGGAAGGTCCAGCCCTGCCTGCTCCAGCTGGGCCCTTGCTGTGCTCCTCCCTCCCCGGGGTCCCGGGGCACAGTAGGTCACAGGTGCGGCCGGGGGTGGGTGGGGATGGGGGGGGCGCTCTGCCTGCCTCTGGCCCCACTCTCTGCCCGACAGGTGTGGGTAGTAGCTAGGGTCCTACGGAAGCAGGGGCCACCACATCCTCCGCGCCTCTCTTCCCACGGATGCCCGGTGGGCGACACTCACCAACTTTCTCTGGTTGCTGAGGCAGAAGGTACAGATCTGTTTGGGCTGGGCGTTCTCGCCGTCGCGGGTGGGGGGTGGTGGGGGCGGCGGCGGGGGGCTGCCGGGGCGCGCAGCGTGGAAGAAGGCAGGCCCCGAGTGGCACGGCTGCCCGTCGCCGCAGGCCTCGCCCACCAGCAGCACGTTGCCCAGGTGCGAGATGTAGCTGGAGGCCAGGCGCAGCGTCTCGATCTTGGAGAGCTTGCGGTCGGCCGGCTCCGTGGGGATGAGCGTGCGCAGAGCCGTGAAGGCCGTGTTCACGCTGTTGGTGCGGTCCCGCTCGCGCGCGTTCGCTGTGTGCCGCTGCCGGGGCTCGCGGCCCGGCCGCCCCCC
>NW_024412417.1:48609224-48664981 GCF_014898765.1 Herpailurus yagouaroundi | reverse complement strand
GGTTTCCCTTGGGGACCAACACCTGTGGGGCCTTTACGAGCCTGGGCTCCGAGCTGGCCTGGCTCCGGCGCCCCCATTAGCTGCCAGGTGCCTGAGGGGTGGCACCCAGGCCCCCTGTGGGGTCCTCCTCCCGCCAGGGGCAGCGCGGCCCCTCACCCGGCCCCCTCACCACCAGGGAGCAGGCAGAAGGGGGCAATGCGCATCAGCCCCGGGGCCCCACTCACCGCCAGGGGCAGCAGCGTGGCCTCGCGGCCAGGAGGGCTGCTTAGCAGGAAGGCCCGGGTCTCCTTGAACGGGACGTCCCTGCTCATCTTCTCCAGGAGCAGCCCCAGGACCTGTGTGGTGAGGCTGGGCTCCAGGGCCAGCGCCCGCCACAGGGTGCAGGTGTGGCTGCCACAGGGCAGAAGGACAGTCACCTCCAGGCCACCGCCGGCTCGGCTCCACACCCCAGATGCACCCACAAGACTCCAAGGGCTCCGCTCCGGGCAGGCGGTGCCCTGACCTCGCATCCAAACGAACCCACCCCGTCCCCCGACCCCGGTGAGCAGCACTGGCAATAAAGGGCAGGGAGAGAAGTCTCGGCCTGAACAGAGCCCCTGAAGTCCCCTGGGAGCTGCCAGAAGCAAACAGGAGGCTTTCCTGCAGGAGACAGCCTCATTCGGCCTCGGGGGCGAGACCCCGCAGAAGCTACAGCTCTTAATACGCTTACAGACCGAAACGACAGACCTCAAGCACCGAATGGGAACCGGAAACTCCAAAACTCGATAAGCGACTTTTAAAATTTATTTGGAGAGAGAGCAGGGCAGAGGGGCAGACAGAACCCCCAGCAGGCTCTGCAGCGTCAGCAGAGCCCAACGCGAGACTCGAACTCACAAACCGTGAGTTCACGACCTGAGCCAAAACCAAGAGTCGGTCACTTAACCCACGGAGGCCCCCCCCCCCTCCGCCCTGAGGTGCCCCTCGATAAGCAACTCTGAAAGAGAACCCACGGCCCTTCGGAAACGACACACGGGACGCTGCGCCCTGCAGAGGCAACTGGCGCCAGCCTGAGCAGAGCAGGGGTGACGTGGGACAAGTGGAAGGTCACGGGAAGAAGTCACCTGAAGTCAGCACAAGAAAGACCACAGTGAAAATTCAGAGACCAGAACCAGAGACGTGAGGGGTGGGGTGACAGGCTGTCCCAGAAGCACAGGGTGGAGAGAGGATCTGAAAAGACAAGGGCTGGCAAGTGTTCAGAACGCACGAGGATGAAGGAAAGCAGGCTGCGGGCCCCTGCCGGCAACAGGCAGGACACCGGTGACAAGTGCCCGGCCCGTGCGCAGCGGAGAAAAGCCGGCGGGCTTCCTTCAGAACGACAGCACTAGTGAGTCCCGTGGGAGCCAGAGAACAGCCACGTGCCCCCTCCCGGCACGGGAGACTGGCCCAACCCAAACGCCGACCCTACCAAAGTAATATCCCCGGAGGGCGGCCAGAGGAACGTGTCTTCCGACGGCCAGTAAAGAGCTCGCCCGCCGCAGTCTGGAGGACCTACTTCAGGTGAAGGAAAGCGAGGGGCCAAGATGCCACCAGGAGAGAGGGACACCGGGGAGGCACGGGGCTTCGCCGCTGGGCAGCCCCGTCCACCTGCATCCAGGGCAGGGCACGGCACGCTTCCGACACAGACACCAACGCGGAGGCGAATGGGTGTGCCACGTTCCGAGAATACTTCGCGTGTGGGCAAATTTTAATCCCGTGTGATTTTCACACATCATGAAATACTCTTTAAAAAATCTTTTTTCTAACCGTTTGTAAGTTTAAAATTCATTCTTGGCTCGCCAGCCGTACAAAAACAGGCGGCGGGTCACATTTGGCCCCCTGCGCCAGGACCGTCCGGCTCCTGGACGCGGCCGGCGTGTCGCCCACAGCTGCAGCGCAGCATGACGACGAGCAGCGGCGCGTGCACCGTGAAGACGGCGCACTACCCCGAGGAAGCCAGGAGAAAATTCTGTACGATTCTGCTTACACTGACTCTGTTTGAGTTCAAGATCAGGCAAAATGCCTGTCTGACGACAGCAGTCAGACAGCGGCGACCTTCGGGTTTCGAGAAGGGCCGGGCGGGAGCCGCCTGGGGGATGGCCGCCTGCAGGCACGGGACGCTGCAGCCAGTGGTGTGGACAGTGTGCGCTCTTCAGCGAGAAGCAGGTGGCAGGTGCGTGAGCAGACCCAGCAGGGGCACCGACGGCGGGCAACACGCGACCCTACCCACCCTACCCTGTCCTGTAGGTGAGGACGTGCGGGGGGGCGGGGGGGGGGGGGCAAAGGCCCGGGCTGCCCGAAGGGAGGCAGTCGTGAGCCAGGCTCTGCGCACACGGGGCCACTCTCAGGGCAACCACTAGAACAGAAAGAGGGCTGACAACTTCCAAACTAACTCAGGGGAAGACCAATCTATAAAAAGAGCCCGTCGGCCGCAAGACACAAGAAAGACGATCAGGACAGAAGACGAGCGGCAAAGAGGGGTCCCCGCTGAGGCTGCCATCCCGTCCCACCACGTCGGTGGGGAGATGCAGCCACTTACGCTGGAAGGACAGACGGACGAGGAAAGGTTGGCGGGGACAGGATGGAAATGCAGAAGGCACTCCCGGGGAGGAGGGGCCGTGACCGTGCACTCACCCCCGCCCAGCGGCACACCCCCAGAGCGGACACGCGTCAGGGAGAATGGCGGCGCCCGACGGCGGGCAGACGGTACCAACCGCGCCGGGGTCCGAGACCACTCCCAGCCCTGCGCACAGCAAAGGCAGGACCAGGGCATGGTCCTCGGCCGGGAGAGACGCTCTCCTGTGAGGCTCGTGGGCGGAAACTCGGGAGCTGGGGGTGTGAGTGGGGGTGCACGGGGTGGGGGGCTGGGGATGGCGACAGGTGCCCTGCAGAAGAGAAGCGGGGACAGAGAACACGGGAAGGAGCCAGGGGTGCCGGGGCGCCACGCGGGGCAGACGGGGCCCTCGAGTGCCGAGTCTGGGCTGACCTCGGCTTGCGGCCCAGGCGGCCGGGACCCCGTCCACCCCAAAGGCCGGCAGGCGCAGGGTACCTGTCAAAGGGCAGGGGGCCGCCCAGGAGGCTGGACACCACGGCCGCGCAGTGCTGGGACGCCAGGAGGTACACGCTGTGCTGTGCGGCCTGCAGGACGTGCTCCTCTCGGGTCTCCTGCAGCTTCGAGCGCAGAACGCTCACGATCTCGGGCACCTGTGGGGCGGGGGGCGCGGGGGTCAGGCCCTGGGCACACCCACCCCAGGAGGTGTTCCAGCGCCATCAGAGCCGCCAGCTGTGAGCCCCCCAGCCAGGGTCACGGGGGGCGGGAATCCCGCGGGATCACCGCCGGCCACCACGGAGAGAGATGCCACGTCCCGGTGCGGGGACCCAGATTCCACGTGGGAGGCCACCAGAGCGGAGCGCGTGCCAGGGTGCACACGGGCAGCGTTCGCGTGACACACGGAGCACGGAGGCCGGCAGCTGCGATGGCCCCGCACGCCCCCACGTGGGGACGCAAGCCCCGGGCCCCTGGAGGCAGCGCGCGGCCACCCTCGCCCAGCAAAGGCAAGGTAAGCGGTGGGCTGCGACAGCGAGGACCAGGAAGGGGACGCTCGTTCTTGGACCGCGGCTGGCAGGCTGCTGTCATCCCAGAAGCGAGAGGGGCCATCTGGTTCAAGAAGGGGCAGCCAGAGCACAGCCCAGGCCCCGACGCGGCAAGCGGGCCCTCTTCTGGGCACGGGCTTGTCACTGCGGGTGCCCAGGGCTCTTGGGAAAGGGGTGCCAGGCCCCACCACGGGGATCGCCTACTGCCCCGGCTGCGCAGCGGGAAGACACCACAGTCCAAGACGACAGCAGACAGACGGCGGCAGGGACACAGTCCCTGGACAGGGACAGCCAGCCGACTGTGGACTCGGCCACCTCCCAGGTGCCCGGGCGGAGCCGGCCGAGGAGCCCACCCGACGGCCGGGCAGCAGGAGGAGCAGGGAGGTACAGGTCTTGGCTCCGACCTAGAACCTTCCAGGCCAGGCCCACGCCTGCTCGTGTGGTAGAGTCTTGCAAGCGTGCGGGGCATAAGAGGTGCGCAACTCGGATGTTAGGAAACGTGGGAGGCCACGTGCCTGGAGTGGGGCAGGCCAGCGGTCCCTACCCGGCCATGGGGACCGGTGTCCTTACCACCGTTTCTCGAAAGGCTTGTCACCACGATGACACTCGCTTCACAACTGTGGGTGCAGCAAGTGGATCCTGCTCCCACTGCCCGCCCTCTCCCCCCCCCCCCCCCCCCCCCCCCCCCCACCCCAGCTGTCGGGGTAGAGAGTGTCCCTAACCCCAGCCCCAGGGCTCTGGCAGGAAGGAGGTGTTTTCCACACCGGCTGGGCCGGGGCCTGGCTCCCACCGATGCAAGAACATCTGTGGGCCCTTCCCGTCCGAGTTCACTGCTGAAGCGGCCAAGGCCAGCGGCGCTCCCCCTTCCCCTGGGCTCCCGGCCTGGACACACGCCTCGCTCGTGCACGTAACGTTCCCGCCCTCCGGCACTAACGTAACCGTGGATCTTCTCCACGTGCGTCCGTCCCAGGGCGGGTTTTCGAGCCTGACCGTGGGGGCTTCTCCTCTTTCCTTCACTTCGCTGCCTCCTCTCCGGGATGTTGGCTCTTTCCCCGACTTGTCTCCTCAGAGGTGTTTCTAATCGTCTCCGTGGGTTTATCTGTCCTCTCTAGCGTTTTCCTCGCTCTTGCGGATTTTCTTCGGCGGCCGGAACCCACTGGGGCGCGTGAACGGCTCTGATCCGTGCGACCCGTGAGCGTGGCAGCAGGTCCCGGTGCTCGGCCGCGGGGGGCCCGCGGGCTGGGGTCTGTGCCGGTGAGCCGGCTCCGTCCGGTCTCAGCCGGGGGTCTGCGTTCCGACGGCCCGTGCGCCCTCCACCTTCCAGGCAGCTCCAGGGCTCACCTTCACCGGCCCTGCGCCCGTGCCCCAGGCTGGTGTCCGCCCCTCACGGCGCGGTCTCCCGCCGTGCGCTCTCTTCACGGCTCCGCCGAGCCAGGACGCGCCACGCAGTCCAGCCCTCGGCGGTCTCTCGTACAGACACAGGGTCGTGCCGCGCGAGGACACTGCCATCACCCCAGAGAAGCTGCGTGTGCGTTAACCACCCGGCCCCGGCCCCTGACCTCCTCCCGGCCCTGCAGACTCACACACTAGGTGGCCTCTGGTGGCTGCTGTCTTTCATGGGGCACGACGTTTTCAAGGCTCATCCACGCGGAGCGTGTTTCATACTTCACTCCTCCGGGTTGCCGAGTAGCATTTCAGCGTACGGGTGGGATGTGTTTTATTTATGTTTATTAACCGACAGACATTCAGGTTCCTTCATTTGGCCATTAAGCACGACGCTGCCGTGAGCGTCTACGTGCCGGTCTTCGCGGGGACGTCTGCCTCCACGTCTCTCGGCACGCGCCCGAGCCGGGGGCCGCCGGGCCGGAGCTGCCGGGAGGCCTCCACAGCAGCAGCCCCGTTTCGTTTGCAGAGGGTCTCCTCCCACCTGTTCCCCTTGGCTTCGCCAGCACACGTCCCTCCAACCCAGAGAAGGCCGTTCTCCTCCCTCCCGAGACGACCCAGGTCAGGAGCCGGCGCCCTCCCGTCTTGCCCTCTGCGCTCACGCTACGACACGCTCTGTTTCACCATTGCTGCACGCTGGGGCCGGGGGCCCTCGGTCCGGTCACGCCGCCCGCCAAGACCACGTGTTCTGATTCCGTGTCGGAGACATTCAACGGTGTCCCGGTGTCCCTAAGAGGGCCCCCTGCCAAGGCCTCTCGGGGCAGGGAGGAAAGTGGTGGCCCGCGTGACCTCCGCGGGTGCAGGATGCGAGCGTGCCCGTCACGCGGAAGACGGAGGTGCGTGTCGCAGACGCGCTGAAGCACGAGCCCGGCCGTCAGCAGTCCCGCTCCGGGGGGCGAGGGGGGTGCGTGTCGCGTCTGTGGGCCGAAGCCGGGAAGGGTACCGTGCAGGCGGCAGCACCCTGAGCCCCCGCCGGCTGGTGCGGCACGCCGGGCCCATGAAAGGAGCCTTTCTCTGTCGGGAACGGGGGCTCCAAAAAAACAAACCAGGCAGAAACTTCACGACAACGGATTTGGTGGTGATTTCTTGGCCATGACACCCAAGGAACAGGCACCGAAGGCAAAAAGCTAGGCCTGCGTCGGATCGAAAACCTTTTGTGCGCGAGGAGGACCTGGCAACTCCCGATCTCAGGGCCTAGGTTCAACGCCCCCCCCACCCCCCGCCCCAGGCATGGAGCCTCTTACAGAACGACGACTTTTAGGTGTCCGAGGACACAATCGAGGGCTACAGAATGGGAAAACACTCCCGGGTCACACGCCCGATACTGTGCCAGTGGCCAGGTCATACAGAGAACCGCACAGCCAACGACAACAGACCAAACAACGTCACTGCAAATGGGCCAAGGTCACAGACAGGTCTCCCAGAAGACAGACAAACGGCCAAGTGCATCGTCAGCAATCCTGAGGGAAATGAAGTCAAAACCACTCTGAGGTGCCACCTCACACCCAGCAGGAGGGCTGCGACCAACAAAACAAAAAACAAGTGTGGGTGAGGGTGCGGGGAAAGGGAGCCCTCTGCACGGCTGGCGGGAACGCGAACCGGTGCAGCCGCCGTGGGAACAGAGGAGGCTCCTCCAAACCTTCAAAGAGGCCTGAACGACCCAGCGCCCCCGCCGTGGGCAGTTCACCCAAGGGCCAGCCGTCCGCACACCCGTTACAGCCGCGCTCACAGCCGGATGGACACACGGAGTGCGGCCCGTGTACCCACGCACCAGGAACACCAGCGGCCCCAGCCTCCAAACTGGCCCGTCCCCTCCACGCGCATGGGGCCTCCGGGGCCCCTTTCTACCACTCAGGTCCAAGCGGGGGGGCCCCCGCTGAGTGCAGAATAAAATCCAAGCCTTCCCCCAGCAAACCCTACCGTGGCCGTGCCCTCCCGTCACACCTGCAGCCCGTTGACAAGTGTCTCCTGAGGGGACACTCTCTCTCTCCAGGGGTCACCACGCACAGCTCTCCTGCCACGTGGCCCTTTCTGATGCTCTTCCACCTTCTCCATCAGCAAACTCCTGTTCGTCCCTCCCTGAGAAGGTACTGGTGACATACACATGTCCGTGTGCCCACGTGTGCGTGCGTATCTCGGACAGAGAACTCGTATCCGGAATATATAAAGTACTGGCACAAATCAACAGGAGAAACACAGACAACCCAGAAAAAAAATGGGCAAGACGCGGGCGTCTCCAGCTGCGCACGGCACACACGTACAAAAGCGTTCAGCTTCACAAGCCACCAGAGAAACGCGAATCCCGCTCAACGTGGAGCCGCCACTCACCCCCAGGACGACGCGGACCGGTGCCGACAACGGCGCGGCCTCTCCCGGCGTGTCCCCGACAGAAACACACCCTCATGCAGCCCACGGCAACGCGGCCCCTCCTGGGAACTGCACGCGTGCCCCCTGAGGCGGCAGCCAGGCGGTGCGCAGGCGCGGGCGACGGTGTGCGTGACCTCACGCCAGCAGGGGCGGCACACGAGGGCCCGAAGGGTGCGAGTCCGTCTCTACGGGGTACGAACCAGCCGGTGCTCCGCACTGCAGGGAGGCAGGGGCAGCCTGCGAGGTGTCGGCTTGGGGGACCAGGGACTCCGGAGCGGGCGGACGCCTGTGCGTGCACATCCGTGGGGACCCCCAGGACAAGTCCGTGCTCTGCTGGGACGCTCCACTTCCAGAGGGAGCCTCGAACCCCTCCCGGTCAACAGGTCCGCCTCTCGGGGATTCACAGGGCGGGCGTTGTAGCAGCCACCCGACCCCCGGAGCCCGCCTCGCACCCGCGGGGACCCGAGCGCGGAACGTGCGTGTCAGCTGTCGCGGCACACGCGCTGACGCAGGGCCGCTGCTGACGCACGACTGGGAACAACTACGCAGACAGACGGCCACCTGAGCTCCCAAGGGCACACAGAGGTGACAGGGTGAACGGGAAGGCCACAAGGAGCAGGCGGCACGTGAGCGCCCCGGGCAGGGCCCCCGTGGGCCAGCCAGCTGTGGGACTCTCCGAAGGGCCCGGAGCAGAGGGCCCAGCCAGTGCCCACCCGCCGCGGGGCTCGGCGCCCCCCCCCCCCCATTTTCCTTCCCCTTCCCCTTCCTTTTTCCGGGCCCCAGCCCGGCCCCTCCCCTCCCTGCCCCGCCCCGCCCCCCTCACCTTCTCCTGGAGCATGCTCCCTCGCTCCCTCAGCAGACAGTTGACCATGATGGTAGCCGCCCTCGAACAGTTCTTGTCCGGGTCTCCCAGACTCTCAAACAAGGTCAGCAGGAGGCTGATGAGTTGCTCTGGCGGGAGGCGCTTGGCAATAATCTAGGACGACGGCTGTGTCAGAAGAACTGAGCCGGTGGGGACACAGACCCAGCATCCCGGGGTCGGGGGCCGCCGGGTGCCTCCTCCAGCCGCCCTCGCCCCCTCGTGGGTGCGGGGGCGAGGTGGCGGCTCACGCACAGGAGGCGCGCCGGGGCCGAAGCCTGGCCCTGCCGGGACACGGGGTGCCTCAAGGACCCTCCTGACCCAGGCCCCTGGAAGGCAGTCTGGGGGCGGCTGCCCTCCTGACCCGTGGGGTGGCCTGCAGGTGTCCAGACTGCAGGGTCAAGGGTGGGGGGTGGCACATCCACCCTGAGCAGCCCAGCCACGGACCGGAGCCCCCTCCTCGTCTGGTCAGCACAGCAGAGCGAGCCACTCATTAAAGCAGACAGCACACAGAACGGAAGGGACACAAAACCACAGACGGCAGCCGCGCCACGTCTGGCCCCAGCCGCACACCTCCCACTCCACCTGGAGTCCCCCAGGGCTGCGTCTTTTCCTCCCGCGGAGTCCTCCCTCCCCACCCAGGAAGGGCCCCGTTCACCCCCTCCCTTCCTTCTTCCGCAGGAGAGCACGCCGCCTCGGGACCCGAGGGCCAGGTCCAGACACCAGATGGAGTAGGAGTGCCGTCCCGGTGTGGGGCTCACAGCGCGGGCTGGGGCAGCTTCCTCGGCTCTCCGGAGCCGGCAGCTGAGCTCCTGACGCCCCTGCTGCTGGGCCTCGGAGGGCTGACCCCAGGAAGGTGGAAGCAGGGCCAGCCCGCTGGCCCCGTGGCACACCCACCCGGCGCCCTGCAGAGCCCGTGGCGTGCTCGGAGCTGGCTGCTGTGACGGCGCCACCCCGGCGGGTACCTGGGCTATGCTGTGGCAGGTGTGGAAGAGGACGGCGGGGTCGGGGTGCACGAGGCCTTCTTTGAGGGCGAGGAGCTGCTCGGCCACATCGTCCCGGTAGTCACGGGAGAAGCCTTCAGAGGCAAGGCAGAGGGAGGCCGGGCAGGTGCTTCCCTGGCCCCCAAGGCCCAGGCTCCACCCCTCCTCCCTCCAGCAGCTCTGTCCAGCCAGGGGCTCACCCTCATAGCCCAGCTGGAGGTACAGCAGGGCGTGGACGCAGCTCACAGCCTCCTGGCGGGTGGCAGGCCACAAGTCCGCGCACCGTGGGGAGAAGAGGCCAATGAGGAGGCCCAGGTTGTGGAAGGGCACCAGGGCCTGGAGAGGCAGAAGGAGGGGGCCCTCGTGCAACACTGGGGGGGACAGAGAGGAGGGCCAGGCCCCCCAAGATGCCAGGAGTGGGCAGGTGTCCCTGCACCAGCTGGACCCAGACACAGGCAGGGGTGTGACCAGTACAGCTCCTCGGTGAGCTGCTGCCCTGCCAGGACCCCTAAGAGGAGGAGGGTCCGGTAGCAGGTGTGTGCAGGCAGAGGGGCGATCGGGAGATAAAGAGGGAGTCCCCACGGGCAGCAGAGGGGGGCAGGGCTCTGCTGATCCTGGCCATGAGGCGTGGGACGTTCCCTCCCCTAGAACACAGGTCCCGTCAGGTAAAGGGCTGCGTGAGATCTCCTTTCGCCCTAGCGGGGTCCCGGGCCCGTCTTCCGGGGCCTAGTCTTCCTGGCCAGATACAGAGCCCTGCCTGCCCCACACTGAACAAACGGCCTCGCGACATCAGTTGCACACCCCTCGGTCTCCTGCCTCCACCTGCCCCCATCGGCCCGCCACGCATGAGGCCTCCTGGGGAAGCGCCCACACCCTGTCCGTGCACAGGCGCCTTTAAGGGAGAGTCAGGCTCCGCTGTTCTGAGGGCTCGGCTGAAGGCCCTCACCCCAGCCGTAGGCTGCAGGGAGGACCTTGGGGGCCAGCCACTGTTCCTCCCAGCGAGGCCAGACATCTGTCACCTCACACACAAAGGTGAACTCTACTTAGACTGGGCTTATGTGAAAAGCAGGCCAGGAAAGAATTTGTGGGAAAAGGCCGCCTAAGCTCGCTCAGAAGCGAAAACCATCCAGACACATGCAGCAGGTCCAGCGAGACAAACAATCAGGCTCTGGGTAGGTAAAAAAAAAAACAAAGCAAAACAAACAAAAAACAAACAAACAAAAAACCAAGAGAAAAGACCACAAGCATCTACTCCTGATAAACATCCTCATTAAGACAGACCAGGGGTGCCCAGGTCGCTCAGTCGGTTAGGCCGACTTTGGCTCAGGTCATGATCTCACTGTCCGTGAGCTTGAGCCCCACGATGGGCTTCGTGCGGATGGTTGCATACCCTGCTTGGGATTCTCTCTCCGCGCCCCTCCTCTCCTCTCCCACCCGTGTGCGTTCTCTCTCTCACAAAGTAACAGATAAACTTAAAAAAAGAAAGACACAGCTGGAACAGGATAGAGAATGCCTAGCAGTGCAACTATCTAGAGGCCGGGGGATGCTGTCAGTCCCCACTTTGTTCTGGAAACACCAGGCAACACGAGAGGCCGAGAGGCACAGGGGTTGGGGGGAAAGGCCAAATTATCAGCATCTGTAAGCGACACGACTGTGCTTCTGGAAGCACAAGAGAACGAACCAACGCTCATTAGAAACGACGACGGGGTCTTACGAACCGCCTCGCGTCTCAGGGTCCACAAATCCACGCTTTCCGTGGGCACTAACTACAGTCAGACAGTTACTGACAGCGCTTGCAGAAAGCGCTTCACTGGCAAAGGCACCAAAATCTCTCACAGCAGAGCCGTGTGAAGATGCCGTCCCGAGTTTCCGAGCGGCCTGGGTGGAAAGACCCATTACTGACGGATGCTCAACAAGTTAATCCATCGGTCCCACGCAATCCCTACCAAAATCACAACAGGGATGTTTCAGGACGACGCGAAATTTATCCGAGGATCACCTAGACCAACGGCCTTGTGCGCACAGCCGCGAAGCCCCGACAGCGTGCCCTCCGCCCCCCCCACCCTCCCCCCGCAGACGCCGAAGTGCCAGACAACCACGCGCTTCCCGGACTGAGCCCCTTCGCAGCCCACCCCTACCGCTCCAGACCCCCTGCCTCTGCCCAAACGTCCTCGCTTTCTTTTACCCCGCCCCCACCTCCCCTTCCCCGCAGCTGACGCGGGGGCTCCCGAGGAGAGGGGTGCCCGTCAGGTTTTACTCTGAGTGGCCAGCCCTGAGGACGACTCCTGGTCCTGACCGGCCCTCTGTGCACGTCTCCGGAAAGAGGATGGTGGGGCCCCCGGAATGTGGAACCGCCAGAGGAGCACCAGGGAGGAGCATCAGGGAGCTGGGAGGGTGCTGTGGGACGTGGGGGGCCACACACAGCAGCCCCCAGGCCAGGGGACCCAGGACAGAGGCCGGGGCAGGGGAGTCGCCTGGTACTCACGCTGACGTGCAGGTGCTCCAGGAAGTGCTGCAGCAGGCAGGCGCTCAGGCCCAGCGCCCGCACCCTCTCGTGGCCCCGTGGGGACCTGATCCACGGGCTCAGGTGCTGGGGGAGAGGGGGCTTCGCATGGGTGCCGGGGCAGGGGTGAGCCCGGGAAGCAGCAGCCTGCGCGCTGCGGGCGGCTCAGCATCCCTGCCGGGCCGCCCGTCCCTGGCCGGCGGGCCAGGTCACGGCAGGTCGCCTCCGACAGCTGGGGCCCTGTCCCCGTCCTGTTGGCCCAGCCCACAGACGTGGCCGCCCCAGGCGGACCGAGAGCGAACCAGGCCTACCAGGGGACGGGCCGCTTTTGCAAGCAGGTCAGTCTCGCCCCTGCAACTGCAGCGCCGGAAACGGCAGGGAGGGGTGCGGCTTGGCTACCACGTGCCCGCTCCGCCAGGAGCCCTAGACGGCCAGGAGCTCACATCCGGTGCCTGAGTGGTGTCTCCACCACCGTGTCACGCAGTGGAGGGGAGGCGACGATAGGCTCCTGTGTGGGCCCACCCCCATCCGCCCACCCGTCCAGGCAAGGCAGCCCTCCTGTTCACAGACGCCCCTCCCATACACTGGCAGAGAGCACCAAACTCCCCGGCGCCCCCGGAGCAGGCAGCGCCAGGAAAACCAGGCATGGGGCTGGCTGCCGGGGTCGGGGGGGCACCCCCGGGGCAGGGCACACCCACCGCACACCTCCACCATGATCTGCAGGCCCTGCGGGGTCATGTTCCGCCGAAGGAGGCTTGTCAGCAAATCCTCAAGGGCGTGCATGGTGTCCAGGTACAGGGACTTAGAAAGAGATGAGGCCACCAGTGACCCTGGTGCCTGCAGCGGCCTGCCCGCTGCCCGCCGTGGATGCAGGGTGATACCTTCTGGCGGTCCTCCTCCCCCTCGGGCTCAGGCAGCACAGCCATGACGCTGTGTAGACAGCCGCGGATCAAGTCCGCCTGCACTCGCTCTTCCAGCGCTGGCTCCAGGGAGCTGAACCGCAGTCAAGGCCCCGTGCCACACCCCTTGTCCAGAGGGCACGTGCACAGAGGGCCCCCCACAGCCCCCCTCACACCCAGAGGAAAGGATACACCAGGTAAGTGCAGGCAAGCATGGCCTTCTTCCGAATGGGCGTTCTCAGGGAGTCTGGGGGCTCTGCCTTGATGAACTCCTAGGGGAGCCAGCCCCGTGACTCAGCCCTTGGCCCAAGCACCAGCCTTCCTCCTGGTCAGCCATCTGCCCGGCGCTGGCTTCTGGCCAACTCTGTCCCCCAACCCAGGTGGGTGCCGGGCCCCTCGTTGCACGCCCCCCCCCCCCCCCCACTGGCATCTCCAGGCCCAACTCCGTCTAGGGCCGCGCCCTGGGAGCCACCCTGGCACCGGCCGGGCCCCGCCCAGAGCTCACCATCATCTGTGCCACCAGCTCGGCTTTCCTCGAGAAGTGGAAAGAGCCAGCTTGGGCACTGCTGCAGATGGCCTGGCTGGCCATGCACACACTCTGGATGAGACACAGCTTCAAAGCCGGGTCCTGGAAGGACACAGGACTGCAGGGGGGCCACCAACGCCCGCCCCCACAGCACAGCTCTGCCCCGAGGTGGGCGGCCGCTGCCTCTCGGCCCTCGGGGTGGAATCCAGAACAGGAGGCCACCCAGAGTGACAGCCCTCAGGCCCCGCAGCCACACACGTTCCTCCCCGAGGGGCTCTCAGCCTGTCCCCCTCCAGCTCTTGCCACGCAGACCAGGGGGCCTGGAGCCCCTGCGGCACTCAGCTCTCCGCCTGGCTCGGGCAGACAGCACGCTGTGTCCCCTGCACCCTGGGGTGTGGCTGGAAGGGCATCTCAAGGTGGGAGAAGGGAACACACCCAAGAAGAGCCCCGGCAGAGAGGGACTGTCCCCTGCCTGTCCCACCGACTTGGCCTCTGGGGAGTCAGGAAAGGGGGCGTGGGGAGCTGTCCTGGGGACACGAAGTCCAGGAAGAGACAAGTCTCAGAATACCCTCCCCTCCAGCCAACCCCAGGAGACCCCAGAGGGTCTGCTCTTCAAGGGGAAGGCCCAGCCACTCCTAGAGAGGTGTTAGTGCCCAGTTAGTGCCAGAGATCCCAGGGAGGAAACACGTTAGTGAGGCTCAGCAGGAGGTGGGTGTCGTGAGCATCGGGGAGCAGAGCCCCAGCCTGTGGGCCTGCCAGCCAGCTGCTCAGAAGCCCTCCGGCCATCTTCTGCCCACCCACCACCCAGCATCCAGGCCGGGACACACTAGCTCCTGGGCCCCTACTGTGGCTGTAAGAGGAGAAGCTGCTCCAAGGTGAGTGGGGACCCGTCCTGGCGCGATGCTCCCAGATGCTATCCCTGGGGACTGGGACCGGGGAGCCCCGGGGGCGTCCCCCTGGCTTCTGCCCCTGAAGCTCACAACCAGGCCAGCCCAGAGACAAGAGAAAAGGCATAGTTCACACTTAACTCCTACACACTGTACCTTGGTCTCTACCTTTATTCCCAGAACCTGAACAACAAAATTGAAGGGAGTTAAAACGCGAAGCTCTGGCGGTGATGTCCCTGCCCCGCCTGCATGGCGCCCCCCACGCAAGCAGTCTGCCGAGGCCCCCACCTTGGTGCTGAAGTACTGGAATATGTTCCGGAGGATGTCCGACTCAACCTTGGCCAGCACCAGCTCGCGGGGGGCCCGTGCTGCCACGTGGCCGTAACACAGGATCAGAGTTGACTTCACCTTTTCCACATCATTCTCACTTCGGTCCTGAGAGGCCAGAGGGGTCGGCAGGGCCTCGGTTACAGGCCATTACCTTCCCCCAATAGGAAGCCTTGCGCTCAGAACCCCCAGGTCCCTCTGGAAGAAGGGCTGAGCTGGCCAGCAATGTCAGAGGCATAACCGAAGGAGCGGAGGGCGCCATCGGAGAGTCCCTCCGCCGGGGACAGAACGGGACAGGCAGGCCAGCCACGGGCCCGCTGGGGACAAAGCAGCAGAAGGGAAAGCACTGAGCAGTGGACCACGATGGCAGAGGTGGGCAGAAGGGAGGGCTGGGAGCTGAGAGCCAACTCGGGGGCCGGGGCAGGGGGGGCAGGGGCCCCTGCCCTCTCAGTGGCTGCTCTGGAGCCCTCCCACCCGGCCCGGACTTGAGATTCTGTAACTGCAACAGGCACCCGGAGACGAGGACCAGGGTGGCGGACGGGGCAGTGGTCCATGCCCCTTGCATCAGGCTTCCCCAAGAATGCAGCCTTCGCTGGCCACCAGGGGGCAGAGGACACGCAGACAGCAGGCGGGCGGTCCCATCCTGGCCCCTGGGAGCCCCTCAGAGCCCATGGCCAGCACAGGACTGCCCCTTGTCATAACCACCAGCCCCACCCACAAAGAAGCACGGACCGGATGCCACCTCCCTGCCCTGTCCCCAACCGGCAGGGTGCCTGAGCCCAGGAAGCTCCAGAACCCGCAGCCGCAGGACCCCTAATCACAGCAGCACAGCCAAGACAGAAGCACGGCTGGTCCCACCCAGATGCCCCCCACCACCGCCCCAGCGGTCACCCTGACCCCTGTACCTTAAAAATGTTGAAAATGCCAGTGGATCTTCTGAACACATCTGACCTCATGAAGTCCTCCAGCTGGGCCAGGACATCATCCAGGTGAGAGGTGGCACAGATCCCAAAGCAACAGGCGAGGCCCTGGGAGACGCACAGATGCACTCACACCTGGGCAAGGACAGGGGTGGGAAGGAGCACCCTGCACACGCACACGCTCCAGAGAGGTGCAGTCACACACGCACGCACACACGCACACACGCACACGCTGAGTGCCTGAAGGGAGAGAGAGGCTCTGGGGAGGGCACCACCTCGCGCTCGGCCTCCTCCTGGTGTCTGGCCGTCTCCAGAAGCTCTTGCAGATGCTTCCTCACCACCTCTTTGCTCGAAGCGGCACCCAGCGTGGTTCCAATACATTTATACAGGAAGTTCTGCAACAGGGCCAAGGAGCACAGCCACGCCTGACGCCTGAGTGCGGGAGCGCCAAGCAGACGTGGGAGGGGCTGCCCGGCACCCACCGCGAGGAGTGGGGGCGACGGGCTCCTGCACCCCCAGCCGTGGGCCTCTGGGAGGAGGCTCACGGGCCCTCCCTCTCTGGCTCTGCCAGGGCCACAGGCCACTGGAGACAGGTTCGTGCAGAAGATCACGTGGAATCAAGGCAAAAGAACAGTAGCCTAAGGACGCTGCCCAGAACCCCCCCCCCGGGGCACCCCCTCCTCCGTGCACCTTCTCCTGGGGCGTCCCGTTGTAGCAGGGCAGCTGTCTGCACATCTCTAGGCTCAGCTGGCAAATCCACGTGTTGTCAGACACGACAGCCAGAGTGTCCCGAAGGAACTGTGGGCAGGGGCCAAAGCAGTGAGGGGCCAGGGATGCAGCCCTTCACGGGGCCGGGGAGGGCACTGAGGCCCCGTGACGTCACGTGCAGTGACCTCAGGGTGGTCCTGTGCTGTGGCTCTGAATGGTCTGTTGATGACCTTCAAGCCCAGGCAGAGCAAACCCTGGGTGGTCAGACATGCGGTGGGCCTGGCAGGGGACAGGAGAGAGGACTCCCGGGCCACAGAAGCTCAAAGCCCCTGAAATCTGGCTCTGTCACAGCAGGGTGAGTGACCTGTGAGGGCAGCAGCAGGTGGTTCCCCCCAGCACCCCCCATAGCTCCCCCATCCTCCCCCACCCCCCACCCCCCCACTGGCGCCTACTGAGCTCCCTGAGCTGTCCTAACCCAGGCTGGAGAGGCCTCCGCCCCCAGGACCGGCCACGACCTCCCCGCCCCCCCCCCCCCGCCCCCATCCTCACCGCCAGCAGCCTTTCCTCCCACTCCTTCTGGGACAGGGTCTCTTCAGTATGTTCTGAAACGACCAGTCATGTTGTCAGCCCGGCCCGCACCCATCGATAGAAGCAGAGTTCACCCAGAGCCTTCCGGGCTGGCCTCGTCCTGTGTTCAGGAGGACCAAGGCGCGCCACACCCCAGATAACTCCCAGGGGACACCCTGCAGGGAACGCCTTTCCCGCCTTGTGTCCTGAACCTCCGTGGGGGCCGTTTCTTCCACTTCAGAAAACGTGGTCTCTCCAACCCGGATGCAAACCGGCAGAGGAACACCACCCGCGCCCGGAGCCTCACCATCCAGGTGTTCCAGCAGCAGGGGGACGGTGGTGGCCCACCGCTGACCCAGCAGAGGGTGGATGTTACGATGCAGGACGCTCAACAGACGCAGCGAGGCGGCCCCGCGGCCGTCCCCCAGGTAGGGGTTGGAAGACACGGTCTGAGGGAAGTAAAGGTGGGAGCTCTAGACCCGAGGGGCCACCGTGCCCCGCAGAGCCGCCCTCCCGGGGAGGTGGAGGCAGAGACGGCTCTGAGACGCAGGTCCCCCCAACCCCATGGGGAGCACCTGCGAGACAGCAGGAGTCAGGAGACAGGGGGACCGAGGGGAGCGCCCAGGCCTTCCCAGACCCCCTCAGTGTGCCGTGGTCAGGGGACACGGCGCCACCGGCACAGAGCGCCGAAGCGCAACGCTTACCAGGAGTCTCGTGGTGATGGCGTAGGGTGAAGGGAGGGTCACTGGAAAGGACGGGGGAGAAACGCTCAGGGGGCCGCCTGCCCACAGAGCCCCAGCCCCTGACTGCACCTGGGGCGGGGCGGACTTGGGGCGGCTGCGAGGGTGGGGTCAGGCATCAGGGGTGGCACGGGGAGAGCAGGGGCGCACCGTTGCTGTCGTACTGGATGAGGAAGGCATCGGCCCCCACCTCCTCCCTCTTCTGGGCCAGGTGCACGAGGCTCCTGCAGAGCGGGGTCAGCGCCCCAGTGAATCGCACGGGGGTGAGAAACTCGAGCAGGTGCGGCCAGAGGACCTGGGGGCAGAGCCGGGGTCTGTCGGCGGCGCGGCTACAGGAGCTCCCACCAGGCGCCGGGGGGGCGCGGCAAGGGGGGGGGGGGGGGGGGGCGGCGAGCGCCCCTGCCCCCGCAGCTGCCCACTGCAGGGTTCAGCGGTCGCAGGGCCAGAAGGTCAGGAGGGGGGAGCGGTCACTCACAGAGGGGGGTCTGCACACTCACGTGGCTCATCCTGTCCACGGTGGTGCTGACCAGGTAGAGGGTGCTGATGCTGATGTCCCGCACACTGTCCGTGGCGGGCTCCTCGCTGTCGGGACCCGGCTTCTGAGGCTGGTGTGGGGGGGGGGGGAGGGGGCAAAGGCAGGCGCACGCATGGGGCCACCACCGCTCTACGCGGCTGTGGGCTCTGGGCCGTGAGGACACGGCCCGTGTGCGAACAGGGCAGACCCTGTCCGGCACCTGCCGGGGGCAGGTAACACACACTGCGCTGAAACTGCCCAAGGACGCGGGCTCGCCTGGCTGAACTCTCGTCCCCAGAATAGAGGAAACCTTGCACGTTCCCCGCCAGCCGCGGGCTTCGGCAACGCTGACATGCGTAGAAATGGGAGGGCCTTGGGGCGCCTGGGTGGCTCAGTCGGTTAAGCGGCTGACTTCGGCTCAGGTCACGATCTCACACTCCGTGAGCTCGAGCCCCGCGTCGGGCTCTGTGCTGACAGCTCAGAGCCTGGAGCCTGTTTCAGATTCTGTGTCTCCCTCTCTCTGACCCTTCCCCATTCATGCTCTGTCTCTCTCTGTCTCAAAAATAAATAAAGGTTAAAAAAAAAAAATTTTTTTTTAAAGAAATGGTTGTGGAAACAACAACCACCTGAGAAGACTCCCATTTTCTACCAAGAACAGGCTGCAACTTGCGCAGCCTGACGCGGCTGACGGTTCGGCCAGAGACGCCTGCTGTCCTCGCTGGTGAGATGGCGCCCCAGAGCCCAGCTCCCTGGGCAGGTTCCAGGCAGGAAAACGACCCCTGTTCTCTAAATGTTCTGTCCGAGCCTTCCGTCTGTGCTTTCAAATACCAAGAAGCAAGCACCGAACAGCCAAGAGACAGCAGAACTTCGACGACTGTAGCAGACCTACAGTCCTCACGCAGACATCAAAGGCCAAAAGCAGAAAAACTAGGGGTGCTTAGGCCTCGAATGACAATTTTTAAAGCATGTTCTACAAACGTAGATAGAACTTCATACTGAACAAACATGAACCACTTTGGAGGTCTGATCATCTGCTAGATCAAAAGGACAATCTCTCAACAATCTTTTTTTTTTTTTTTTTTTTTTTTAATGATTTTGCTTTTTTAAGTAACCTCCGTGCCCAGTGTGGGGCTTGGACTCACAACCCCGATATCAAGGGCGGCTCGCTCCTCCCGACAGAACCCGCCAGGTGGCCCTCCCAACAGAGTCTCAAAAGCAGGAATAAACCTGGTTAGATTCACAAGAGACAGTACAATAAAAGTACAAGTCCGCAGTGGCCGCAGAAAGCTACTCACCTGGACAGATTTTAATATCCTAAAGAAACCTTCAAATCCCCAAAACACTGGGAACTAATAGGCTACACCAGAGGACTTGATTCTCTCCAGCTTAGGCCCCACAGCCCCAAAGCGGCGGTGAAAATGCAGAGGCCAGAATCGGCCAAAGCAGCAGTGGACCTGGCCCCCCACAGGCCTGCGGGAGCAGCGCCCAGCGGGACCCCCTTCCCGAGGGCCGGCAGCATCCACTAGCGCGGGTTACACCCCGGCATTTCAACTTAACCACAGAGGCCCATGTGGGGACATACGTGTCCCCTCTGAGCTGACCTGGGCAGGCAGGTGGCTCTGTGGGCACGAGAGCCCAGGCCAGGGCGGGCTCAAGGCCGTGACACTGAGACCACCCCGTCATGCCTGCGTGTTCCTGCCGTCAACCTTGCTCTCCCTCGAGAAGAAACTTGGATTTGCTCGGTAACGCTTTTAACACAAAAGCCCCAGGGAGGACCAAGCGTCTGTTCTGCCTCTCTTCTGAGTGCTGGGAGCTAAGGAAGCGGGGCGCTGCGGCTTGGAGGCCCCACCTCAGACACAGGAGACAGGTGCTCGGCACGCGGACCGAGGCCCCGCGCACGTACCCACCCGCCTGCCCTCTGGCCAGGCCTGCTCCCAGGAGGCCGCCAGCTCGGGAGCCCCAGGGAGGGTGGGTGAGGGGCCCGCCCTTACCTCGGCCTCGGGGGGCAGCGCACACTGCTGCACGATGTACGCGACCATGGCCTCTCCTCCAGGCTGTTCCAGGTAGCCGTGGTGTGCCATGGCACTGATCACCTGCACCACTGCCCGCTTCACCTGCCCGGACCCGAGGGGGGTCAGGGAGGCGCCCCGAAGGGAGCCCTGGCCGGCACCACAGCAGTCCAGCCGGGAGGGGGGAAGCTCTCCCTCTCCTCTGCCTGTGCCCGCCCCTGCAGCCACACCTGTGCCACAGCTAAACGTGCACCTGTACCGGCACCCATGCCCACACGGGATCCGCCTCGGTGCCTCGTCCTCCCTGCCCCGCAGCTGCGCAAGCGGCCCTCCGGCCAGCCTGTGCGCACGCTCACGTCCTCAGGGGAGGGCCTCCCACCCCCCACACCTCCCCCTTTTCCTGGGCACTGGACATGCTGCTACTCTGGCTCTAGACATGCCTCCCCTCTGCCCCCCGCCCCGCCCCGGCGCAGGACTGCTGTCCCTCAGGGCGGGCACCTCTCTGGTGCTTCGGGGCGAGGACCCCGAATCTGCAGCTGTTTCCCAAACGTTCCTGGGATCGAGCCCGCTGCCCAGCCCCACCTCAGTGGCCCTGCCTGGTGGCTCAAAGGCACAGCCAGGTCACCGTGGCCGAAAACCCTCTTCCCCAGAGCCGGCACTCTCCCCGGCCCTCCTGCTTCTTCCTGTGGTGCTGCGGAGCCCTGGGGCACAGACCCTGCTCTCTAATGCCCCCTCCCTGGGGTCCTCAGGTCCTCACGACACCTCTCCTTTGCACGTCAGGTCAAATGTCACTGCCCTGGGCCTCCTTGGCCACTCACAGCTGTGTGTCATCCCCCGTTATACGTGTGCCCCGAGTGACTGTGGGAAGGGGCAGATGTGGGCGAGCAAACAATCCGGTCGCATAATGAGCGCTCGGGATGAATGCATCTGGCCACGGGCACTGTTGGTGGTACACGGTGTGGCCCTCTCAGGGGTGTCCCGGAGCAGCATCAGCGAGCAGGAAGGGATTCCAGGGACTGTGCATGGGAGTCTGGGACACGTGTGGCCTCAGTGGTTTGGGCTCCATTTTGGTAGTTTCTAAAATCCTCATGGAAGGTCCCAAAGAGCAGGCCTGACGATGGAGCCTGGTTAACCTGGTGTGCAGGAAGGGTCGCCCCTGCCCTCGGCTGCTGGGAGGTCACCACCAAGCCCGGGGACATCCAGAGTCCAGCGTCCTTGTTTCCCCGGGGCTCTGGGCCACACGGGATCGGCTCGGCCTCCCGAGGGGCCGGAGACTGAGGTCAGCCACGCGGGCAGTGAACCGGGTCTACGCGACGGAAACCAGATAAAGGCCTCGCACGCCGGGGCTGGGGGCTTCCCCGGTTGGCGACGCTGGTGCGTGCCATCACGTCACTGCCAGGGGAGCCAACGCTGCCCACGACCCCGCGGGGAGAGGGCGGTTCGCACCCTCCTGGGCCCTGCCCGGTGCGCCCCAACCCCTGGCTGATGGTGGTGTGTGTCCTTTCCCCGTGATAAACCTGACTGCGAGCGTGACGCCCCCCGGGGGTGCTGGGAGTCCTCCTGGAGGACGACCCAACCCGAGGGGGTCCGGGGACCACTGCCCCACTCCGTGTCTGGTTAACTGTATAAGGAGTAGGATGTGGCGAGTCAAGGACTGACCGCTCAGTGGTGTGCCCTCCCTCTGATGTCTGGGTGTGGCTGAGGGGCTGCTGCCTGGTCAGTGACACCTCCCAGCCCAGCCCGGCCACACTTCCTGCAGCTTCTCGCGGTGGAGCTCAGGCGGCACCCCGTCTACCTTGCTGTTGGTGTCCAGAAGAGGAAGCCTCATGGAGGAGAGAATAAAGGGCTTCTTCACTTCCATCTGAGAAGCTGCAAGAAACCAGCAGAGGGCTCGGTCTCCCCAGCACGATGAGGCTGGCCGGCCCGCCCACCCCCACAAGGCCCAAGACCTCATCAACAGGGTCCGGCTCAGCATGGCCCTCAGCATGGGGAAGGGACGGTGCCTAAGCACAGCCCGCCCACTTTCTGGGGGACAAATGACCTTCTTCCCAAATAACACTATTTTGCCCAATAAAAAGCTAGAAGATTGGTAATTTAGGGCAGCAGGCGAAAGAGTGTACTGAGTCAGGTCAAGCCAGGTTCAAGGGCGGGGCCTCCAACAGCACCCCAGTCCCAGCAGGCCTGGTAAAACCTGCAGGTGCACACATTTCCAGTTTTGCTCACACTGCTGGTCTGAGGACCCCACCTTGAGAAGCAGCAACATAACCCTCTGTTTCCTGATACACGTTTTTTAAATGTTTGTTTGTTTGTTTGTTTGTTTATTTATTGTTTATTTTTGAGAGAGAAAGAGAGAGACAGCGTGTGCAGGGGAGGGGCAGAGAGAGAGGGAGACACAGAATCGGAAGCAGGCCCCAGGCTCCGAGCTGTCAGCACAGAGCCCAACACGGGGCTTGAACTCCCGAACCGTGAGATGGTGACCTGAGCCGAAGCTGGACGCTCAACCGACTGAGCCACCCAGGCGCCCCTAAAGGTTTTATTTTTTTATTTTTATTTTTTCTATTTTTTTTTTCAATAACGTTTATTTATTTTTGGGACAGAGAGAGACAGAGCATGAACGGGGGAGGGGCAGAGAGAGAGGGAGACACAGAATCGGAAACAGGCTCCAGGCTCCGAGCCATCAGCCCAGAGCCCGACGCGGGGCTCGAACCCACAGACCGCGAGATCGTGACCTGGCTGAAGTCGGACACTTAACCGACTGAGCCACCCAGGCGCCCCTGGTTTTATTTTTAAATAATCTTCACACCCAATGTGGGCCCTGAACCCACAAAACTCCAAGATCAAGAGCTGTACGTGCTGCTAACTGAGCCAGCCGGGCGACCCAGGACGGCACTCTTCTTCCACATGACGACCCAGGAGAGAGGTCACTCCACTCCGACCCCTCTTGCACCATGAACCTGGGGCTCCCGGGCCGCTTCTGGCCCGGGCCCCTGTCGCACACGCCCGCGTCCAGCACCAAGCATGGCACCAGCCGGCTGTGAGACGGCGAGAGTGGGCTCCCGCGACGCAGTAACAGCAGGAGATGCGCACCACACATGCTGGGAAAACACGACTCCAGACCCAACTGCGAGACAAGCCGCCCCTTTGGTAAGAGGCTGCAAAGGACCCTCGTGCACGCCCAGCAGGACAGCAGAGCCGGAGCCACAGGAGGGTGGAGGAAGGTTACGCAGATGCTCGGGAGGGCAGGAGGCGGCCTGCGAAGTGGCCACCGGGGCGGAGAAGAGAAACACAACACGCAACCGGAGGCCTCGTGCCCTCAATGCGCAAGAGAAGCCCAGGCGATCGATGACGAAAACACAGGCAGAGCAACAGAAAAGTGGGCAAGAGAGCTGACCAAGCCCCCACCACCGACGTGTGATGCCACCGGACCCACCACCTGCTGGCCGGGGAGGTGGGGGACGGCAGCCCAGGGGGCAAAGACAGAGAGGGCCAGGCACCACAGACCCCCGTGTGAGACCCGGAGCCGACCGGGTGCCGTCGCGAACGCTGAGGGTCCGCACAAGTCCACTGGAGCCAGGACGTCCGCGCGGGATGGCAAGCCTGGCTCGGTCCAGGCTACGAGCTAGGTCACAGCACCGACGGCAGCCAGGGGACACCAAAAACATCCCACTGGGTGAGGGCGCGAGACGAAGCTTCTTGGTTCCCCCACGTGATGCTCATGGCGTGACATATCCTCGCACCGCGGGAGCGCACGGCAGGGGTGGGGTGCCGCTACGGGGCTCGGGGCTCGCAGAGGGGCCAGATGTCCCTGACCATGCATGTGCTCTGGGAGCTTTCGTTCACATTTTACATTCTCAGGAAAAGGTTACAAAAGAACAAAAAATGCAAACCACTCAATAGAAAATCGCACAGATTGTGGCAGGAAAAGGGATTGGGGTGGGGGGGACAACAGACCAGGGCTCAAGGGTGTGGGGACACGGCCACGGACTGACATCAATCCAGTGCCACGTCCCTGAGGCTCAGAACAACAGACGAGTATCAAAGTGCGAGCAAACACAATGTCCCCCCCCAACTTCCTGCCACGCAGATGACGACCCTTGACACAGTGCTGTCACCCGCAGCTTCGACGCGCGGCTCGAGTTTACGTGGAGGCCAGCCGTGAGCCAGGCCCTTGCAACATGCTGAGAGAGCAGCACAGAGCAAGGCAGACGTGGCCCTGCCCCCGAATAGTGTGTGTCCTAACAGGGGGGACAAGAGACAGAAGCAGATAATGAATGAGACCGTCACAAGCTGTATTAATGTCACACAAGGTACTGATGAGAGGCAGAGAAGCAGAGCGTCAACGGGGTACCCGGTCTGGACAGGCAGTCAGGGTCCGGGGGCCCTTCTGAAGGAGGCACATGTGAGCTAAGAGCCCGGCAGGGTGCAGGGGAGGGAGCCCCCCGCTCCAGGACGCCCGGGGTGGCTGAGCAGTGAGCTCACTACAGTCCGAGCAGGGGCTGCTGGGCAGCAGCGGAGGGGAGTCTGTGGTCAAGAGGAGGCGCCCTGCTCTCTCCACGGTGCTTGACCCTGAGTGACCAACATCAGGGCATTCGAGTAAAATTACTGGACTTTAGAAATAAAGAAGAAACCCTCTGGATGTCTGAAAACGAAACAAAACAATAAAAAAACCCCACACACGTCACACAAGAGGAAAGAAAATGAGGTTAACGTTGGCCTTGAACAAGAAGTGTTTGCACCAGAATAGACCGTGAGATGAATACGGTGCCCAGGTGAATCTGAATCTCAGATAAACAACAAATCATCTCTTAGTGCAAGACTGTCCCATGTAACATTTGGTGCATCTTGTTTTTATAAGCCTGGCAACTGTACGTCAGAAGAAAACAGAGTAATGACAAGGAGATGTGAACAAAGGATTTTATAATCATCAAAACTAAGTGTCACGTACCAAAAGCACAAATAAGACTTTATCAACACGAGCCTTCCCTGTGGACTCCGCCAGAGAATAGGCCTCGGGCAAGGAGAAGCATCCTCTCTGCAGCTGCCAAGAGGACAATGATAAACAAGGGCCGAGCAGGGGAGAGGACGGCATGGGCTGGCCGCCCGCCGGGACAGCGCAGACGCGGCCGCGGCACAAAGCCGTGGCACGGGGAGGGCGAGGAAAGCACGTGCAAAATACCCGCCATGCGCTCACCCGCATCAGTGGTGACAGCATCGGCCTCTAGGGTTAGTTACGTGTGTAACACGAGGGAAGACGAGGGCGTCTGGGATGTTCTAATTCTGCGCAGCTTGAGAACCAGATTCATGGGAGGAAGGAGATGCAGATGTGAGAGAAAAGAGTAAATGGAAAGACTCGCTCGTCTGGCTGCAGAACCGGAAACATCAGTACGAACTCCGGGCTTTTCTACCTTCTGTCTCTACCGGTCGCGCTATTTGGTCCCATCTCCTGAAAAGGCCTGGGAACGGTGACCACCCAGAAGTATCAAGCACCCGACTACTGTCTTTGAGGACAGTTTCTCACTGAGGACATAGGGCTTTTTGGAGAAATGGCTGATTCCAGGTCTGGGGCAAGAAATATCTAAGATGAGCCTGGAACACCAGCCGCCCAAGACCCTGAGGTCATGCCCAAGGACTCGACTCGGAAGAGGCTGACGTGATCCAAAGGTGACACAATGTGAGCATCACTGGTATGGATCGCACTGAACCGAAACCCATTAAATGTGTTAAAATCCATGAATGTGTAAGATTTTTTTAAAAGGGGCGCCTGGGTGGCTCTGTGGGTTGAGCGTCTGACTTCGGTTCAGGTCATGATCTCCCAGTTCAGGGGTTCAAGCCCCGCCATCAGGTTCGCTGCTCTCGGCACAGAACTGGCTTAGGATTCTCTGTCTCCCTCTCTCTCTGCCTCTACCCTGCACTCTCTCTCTCAAAAATAAATAAACATTTTTCAAAAAGGCTTGAATGGGGGGCTTGTTGTTTAATGGGGACCGTTTCCATTTTGCAGGATGAAGAGAGTTTAGGAGATGAGCTGCCCAGTGGGAACGGGATTAACGCTGCTGAAGTATACACTTGAAGATGGTTGGGGTGGTAAATTTTGGGTGTTTTATAACAATTATAAACAAAATGGCCACAGTCCAAAAAGAGACATAAATGTACATATCAACTTTTTTAATGACTAAACCTCGGGTGTACATGTCAGTGATAGATCATCAAAACTACAAGGAAGTAGTTACTATACAATCAGGAGAACTTACTTATCAGGTGGGTGAAGAGGTTCTTACTGGAACAGGAGGGTGTAGGGAAGGGCTTCCGCAGTGACGAGTTCAGTTCGAGAGCCCTGATTATAAATACAGAAGTGTTTGTATTTTTTTAAAGTTTATCTATTTTGAGAGAGAATGAGTGGGGGAGTGACAGAGAGAGAGAGAGAGGGAGAGTGAGAATCCCAAGCAGGCTCCGCGCCGTCAGCACAGAGCCCGACGTGGGGCTCAAACCCACAAACCGTGAGATCATGAGCTGAGCCTAAATCAGGTGTAGGACACTCAACCAACTGAGCCACCAGGTGCCCCAGAGGTGTTGGGTTAAAACGGGCTAGTGGGGCGCCTGGGTGGCTCAGTCGGTTAAGCGTCCGACTTCAGCCAGGTCACGATCTCGCGGTCTGTGGGTTCGAGCCCCGCGTCGGGCTCTGGGCTGATGGCTCAGAGCCTGGAGCCTGCTTCCGATTCTGTGTCTCCCTCTCTCTCTGCCCCTCCCCCGTTCATGCTCTGTCTCTCTCTGTCTCAAAAATAAATAAAAGTTAAAAAAAAATTAAAAAAAAATTAAAAATTAAAAATTAAAAAAAAATTTAAAAAAAAAAAAAACACCAAAATGAGCCGTTAAGTCATATGTTTATATTCCGTGGTTTCTGCCTGTGATCCATCTTATACCGAAAAGATTTTTTTTAATGGAGACGAGCAGTCTTGAACAGAGTTGAAGGCGGTGCACTCCCAGACCGGAAGACCTTCTACGAAGGCACAACGATTCAGGGCGCGTGCTGTTGGTGTGGGGAGGTCCGTGGGACAGAAGAGTCCCTGGAAGACACCTGCTAACCCGTAATGTCGAGTCCCTACTCTTAGTACCTTGGAACGTGATTTTGCTTGGAATAGGGTCCCTGGAGGTACGATTCGTTAGGTCAGGATGAGGCCACACTGGAGTAGGGTGGGCCTTTGCTCCGGTACCACTGTGCCCTCACGAAAGGGGAATCTGGGACACAGGCACACAGGGAGGTGCCTGCAGGGATGAAGACGCAAACGGAGGTCAGGGCAGCGCCGCCACAAGCGGGGCGATGCCAAGGGCCCCCGGGAGCTCCGGAAGCTGGGCGGGGGCCCGGGACAGGTCCTCCCTCACCCTGCTGGCACTCGGACCTCTGACACCGTGAGACAATACACCGTGGCTCAGGCACCCAAGTGGCGGTACTTCGCTAAGGCAGCCCCAGAAGACCAGTACGTCCAGAAAGCACTAGAATGACGGGGAAAGGAAAGTCTGCACAACAAGCAGTGCTGGGGCCACGGGGTGCCCATGTGAAGATAAGTCTTCGCTCCCTGCAGCTCACACCATCCCCAAAATTAATTAGAAATGAATCAAAGAACCGAATGTGCGAGTTCAAACAATAAAGCTCCTAGAAGAAAAGAGAGAATCTTCACGTCCTCTGGAAGGGCAGAGTCTTCTTAGACACAAAGGTGCCGACCCCAGGAGGAGGCACACCCCATCTACACGGATCTGACAAACGGTTCATAGACATGACCATAAGAAAAAAAAAAAAAACCCAGTTTTAAAATGGGCAGAAGACTTGGACCAAAAAGATATCTGAAGGCCAACAGGCACACGAAAAGATGCTTACCCACTCTACTCTTAGAAAATTCCAGCTCGAGCCGTGGAGAGGCACCGCTATCACACAGACACCAACACGGTTTAAATGAAGACTCCGGGCCACGGCCGGAGCGGGCCGGGAAGCCGGGGTTGCCGCAGCCTGCCCCCGCCCCATGTACTGCGCAGGGCTGAGCGTGACTATCGGGTAAAACCATATGGCCTTTCCGGGAATATTAAACATGCACTTGTCCCATGGCCCCGAAATTCCACACCTGGAGGTATGAGCACACACGCCCACACACTGGTCCGTCCAAGAATGTTCACACCAGCCTTCTTCATAATCTCCCCAAACCGAAAACGATCCACACCCACTAACAAAAAAACATGTTTTACTCACAAGACATGACGGAATATATCTCAAAAATATCATGCTTGGTGAGAGAAGATGGACACAAAGGTCACCTGCTGTAGTGAACTCATTTACATGAAATCCCAGTACAGGCAGAATCAATTTAGGGTAGAGGTGCTGCTGTCTGAAAACAACCACGAGGAGACGCTGGGTTCCGGAAACATTCCACAGTTTGAGTAACGGTCACGTGCTTGAACAACATGTAAAATGTCACCAAGTTGTACACTTGAGATTTGTGCATTAAAAAAAATTTTTTTTTAATGTTTATTTATTTTTGATACAGAGACAGAGCATGAGTGGGGGAGGGTCAGAGAGAGAGGGAGACACAGAATCCCAAGCAGGCTCCAGGCTCCGAGCTGTCAGCACAGAGCCCCACATGGGGCTCGAACTCACAGACCGTGAGATCATGACCTGAGCCGAAGTCAGATGCTCAACCGACTGAGCCACCCAGGCGCCCCGAGATTTGTGCATTTTACTGAATGCAATTTGTTCTCAATATTAGAAAGTGAAGTTCTTTTTTTTTTTTAATCTTTTTTTGAATGTTAGTTACTTTTGAGAGAGAGAGAGAGACAGAGTGCGAGCGGGGGAGGGAAAGAGAGAGGGAGACACAGAATCCGAAGCAGGCTCCAGGCTCTGAGCTATCAGCACAGAGCCCGACACGGGGCTTGAACCCACGAACCACGAGATCATGACTCCAGCCGAAGCTGGGCGCTCAACCAACCGAGCCACCCAGGTGCCCCTAGAAAGTGAAATTCTGAAGAAAAAAACAAAACAGGAACTAGAGGCCAAAATACTTTAAAGCATTTGATGTAAAAAGTACAGAAGGCAGGCAAAGAGAACACAGCACACCCGACAGGGCGCTAAAGAGGAGTCTGGAAACAGCTGAGTATCAAAAGCCTGTTAAAAAAATCCCAAGACAAGATAAGATCGGAAACTACGTACCGAAAGGGCACCTCACAGACGTGGGCAGAATATCGCCCCAGAACAGCCAACACAGTCGATAAAATTTCTGGATTTAGAATAAAAAAATAAAAATCCTTGGACATCCAGGCAAAACAAACCAAATCGCTTGCGAGGAAAATGAGCACCAGATTTCTCAGTGACAGTAACCGAGGCTAAGGGACAATGCAGCAAGGAAAGAAAGCGAGAGGCAGGAACCTCGCGTGCAGCCAGTCCGACGGAACGGCAGAGCCCACCCACGCAGGACACGGCTTCCCAGACCACAGTGCCTGGGAATCCAACTACGGCCCCAACTTTTTAGTCATATTACAGCATTTTGCTTCTTTAATTTTTTAAATGTTTATTTACTTTTGAGAGAGAGAGAGACAGAGAACGAGTGGGGAGGTGCAGAGAGAGGGGGGGACAGAGGAGCCCAATGCAGGCTCAAACTCTTGAACTGTGAGATCATGACCCGAGCCGAAGTCGGACGCTTAACTGACTGAGCCACTCAGGCACCCCTAAACAGAATGGCTTCATCCACTAAGTTGAACATATGCGTACCTTACAACATGAGACTCTACTCCTAGGTGCACACTCAGCTGAATGTGCACAGGACAAACGTCACTGGTAGCATCGTGCATGACAACAGATGCCACGGGACACAGCCCGTCACCTGCCTGCAGTGGGGCGGTGGAGCATAGACTGACCCCCTGGAACACTTCACGGAAAGGGAAGGAGTGGGCTACACCACACGAACACGTCCCACAGAGTGTCGAGGGCCGGAAGCCAGGGACGAAGTAATTCATGTGCTAGGATCCTATCTGCACCACATGTCAGAAGTCGAGCCGGGGCTCCGGGCCTGCGGGGCCGGGCCGGGGCCTCACAGGCTCGTCAAGCTGAACGGCAGAAGCGTGTGCTGTTTGGTACGGGGCTTGCACTTCAAAATACAAGTAATAAAGCACACTGACGCCAGTAACTCTCTAAGGTATGGTACAGAGTGAGAAAGCGTGCTTTTGAACGGTGTCATTTGAGACTTAGAAAGTCTATTTCTTTACACACACACGCACATAAATGCCCAGAGAGGGAACCCACAAATAAAACCCATGAGCGCAAGAGAGTCTGAGAGCACAAAGGCCGCGGAGCCATTGGCAAAGGACGGGCAGCGCCCTCAGTCGCGGGGAAGTCCAAGCATCTGAACGCACAGCAACCGTTGCGCCTGCGCCCAGTCCCGCCGCCAACACGGAGGCCACGGCCCGAGCGGCAGGCAAGTCCCTCCACCTCCCTCACCCTCAGCTTCCTGATCAGTGAAACCAGGCTCGTGTGGGGGCCGCGGGAACCAGGGGAGGGTGCACTCCACCGTCTGTGTGGCCGCCACCGTCCTCCGAGGTCAGGAGCCCTCCCCCACGAGTCGGCGCGCTGCTGGCTTCGCGGCACACTCTGGGCCGCAGCCCCGGCTGCCACCGTCCTCCCGTGTCCCTGCCTCTTCCCAAGGAGCATCGTTCCAAGTTCCATAAGATGTGCCCCGGGTCCACAGGCACTGTGTGTGACCAGCACCGACCCACAGTGAACCTCACGGGACAGGGGTCAGCATACGTGTTCCCTAGAGGGCCAAGCAGAAGCTATTTTAGGCCAGGGCGCCTGGGGGGGGCGCAGTCTGTTGAGTGTCTGACCTCGGCTCAGGTCATGATCTCACGGTTCTTGAGTTCGAGCCCTGCGTCAGGCTCTGTGCCGACGGCTCGGAGTCTGCTTCGGATCCTCTGCCCCTCCCCCACTCACACTCTCCTTCTCTCCCTCCCTCTCTCAAAAATGAGTAAACATTAAAAAAAAAAGAAACAAAACTATCTTAGGCTTCAAGGAACATATGTGACCTCTGTCATATCCTTCTTTGCTCTTACGACCTGTTAACATGAAAAATCCACTCACAGTTTGGGCTGTCTGAATGCAGGCTGCAGGCATACCGTGGCCCATGGCCAGTGTTTACCGACCAAAACTTATGGAAAAACACAAGCTCGGGTGTGAAAAATGTCCAGGCTGTTGCTGGTTAGATTAACCTTAGAAGCAGAAGGCTGAACCCTTCCATGTGACTGTGAGGGAGCCAGACACACACAGATCGCAAGGCACTCTGCAGGACAGCCGGCCCGCACCCTTCACAGAGCCCCGCACCCAGGACACAGATCACCAGTGCGTGTCCCTGACCGGCACCCGCCCCCCAGGGGCAGTCGTGACAGACAACGACATCAGGCCTGGGGGTGAGCGGCCAGCGCCTGGCCCAGCCCCAGCGTCCACAGCCACCTATCAAAGGCCAACGTCCACAGATCGGAGCAAGATCCTTTCACCCAAAAGATGGTCACTATCTGCCTCTTTCAGGCCCTGCCCCACACTGGCCACTCACCAGCTGAGTTGATGACGTGCCTCACGACCTGCAGGGTGCCCACGCGGGTCCTCTCGTTGTTGGCATCGAGCTTGGGCAGCAGGAAGGCCAGCAGGCGGTCAGGCGAACAGCACGCTGCCGGGCAAGCAGAGAGCCAAATAATCATTTGTAATAATCTTTGCTCCCTGCTCACTGTTGGCACCTGCAAGCCCCGGGGTCCTCCCGGGGGCTGCAGCCCACACACCGAAGCCTCCTCACCTCCAACCCATGCCCAAAGCTGCCACCACCCCCTGCACACGAGCGGTCCACCGGCCCCCCACGTGAGCAGACGTTCGTGTCCGCAGATGGCCCCGCGTGGGCTGCCGGCTTACCCAGCACAGTGAAGCAGCGTAACACCTCCTTTCGGTTGCTCACCACCAGAGGGCTGGACGACTCCACGGGCACACAGATCTGCGCCAAGGGACAGACGGCAGCAGTTACAGGGGATGCTGCCGTCTCCCAAGGGCCCAGCTAGCCGGGAGGGAAGGTCCCTCCTACGGTACCCAGGCCTCATGGCCTCTACCTCCCCCACGGCCAGTCGGCTCGCTCCGGCTCTTTCTCATGGGGCTACAGGGATGCACTTGCCCCCGTGGTCAGAGGCCCTTGGGTCTCCGGGGAAGAGAGTCTCGGCCCCTTCAAGCCACCTTTTCCCACCAGCAGCCAGGACACAGCCTCCCACTTCCTTTGGGCACAGGCAGGAAAACATTAATCTCCAGAATACAGAAAGTACTAGAAACCAAAACACCTAGCGTTGGTTCATCCAAAATTATTAAAAAAAAGAAAAAAGAAAAAAAAGACCCACACAAAACAAAAACAAAAACTGAAGAAGCTGTGGGCAGATGTGTCTTTGGGGTCCCCTGCATCCCAGCGGGTGACATGGAAGGTCCCCCCTCCCCCACCCCCAGCATCCCAGTCCCCCTGGTCACAGTCAAGACAGCAGGGCCTCTGCACAAAAGGCTCAATGGCAATTCTTCGGGACAGCCCATCTTACAAAGAGGTGACCAACAGTGCAGAGCATGTCCCCAGAGCCACAGGCCCCACCCCAAGCTGGACCCTGCTAGCTCTCAGAGAACGGCGGGGAAGGTGGGTGCAGGCGCTGGCCCCAGGGCTCGGCCCCAGGCTCCCGGGCACCTCCTCGTTATTCCCGTTGTGGAGACTCAGGGGGTCCCAGAAGGCACGGCAGCAGCCTCCCACCTGCTCCCCGGGAGCTCTCCCTCCGGGGAAAGCCAGCTGCCGAGCGGCCAGAACACTCAAGCGGCCCAGGGAGAGAGCCACCAGCCAGGAAGGAGGCCTCCGGCACACGGCCAGGTGAGGGCACCATCGTGGAAACAGACCCCCGGCCCCGGTCGAGCCTTCAAGCTGTGACCACGGGAGGCCCCAAGCCAGAACCGAGCAGAGGAGCTGGGCCTAGGCCCCTGGCCGGTAGTGACCGTGGATAACAACGGTTGCTGCCTTAAGATGCTAAGTTTTAGAACACTTGGTTACACAACAGAAGAGGTGCAAAGGGTAGTCATCTGGAAAAAAAGATAAAACTGGACTCTCGCTGTTTCCCTAAAATAAATTCCAAATGGATTAAACTATACAGGTACGTTGGAAAATGGGAGAATCTGAAAAATAGTTTGCAGAATTCAAAAGGCTTTTCTAACTGTAAGAAAACCTACGTTAGAACGTAACAGACAGACATGTAATGATGTAAAAATTAAATAATTTCGCACGGCAGAAGATATCATAAATGGAGTCAAATGACGAAGGACAAAGTAGGAACAAGAACTTTACGTGAACGATAAAAGACCGTCAGTAACTGCTACAGGTCGATATGGGAAAACCCAAAACCCAACAGAAAGACAGACACGAAGGGACAGCCCTAAGAAAGGCGAGTATCTCCCTTCTCAGCTGTGGTCTACTTGTGTTTCCCCTTTAACCCCTTCTCCACAGACCATCACTCCTTCTTCCCCACAGGCTCTCTTCTCAGCTAGGCCCACACCCACGACTCAGAGAACACCCTGGCTTCCGCACTACTGGGCTGGACCATCCATCCCGCTCTTGCTGCCTGCAAGCCTCAGCAGACCAGAACCCCCGTCCCTGCCATACCAGCCCCATCCACAGTGCGTCCCCAGGGCCCCTGTCCCCAGCGCCCCTCCCCCCAGCATACCCTCCTGTACCCGCCCCAGGAGCCCCAGCCTGCCCCGTCTCAGGTGCGCCCCCCCCCCGCCCCCCCCCGGCCCCCCCCCCCCCCCGGCCCCTCCACGTCCTGTCCCACGGTGTCCCCTGGTCCTGCCCCCTGCGCATCCTACCTGAGCGTGTAGAGCAGCCAGGAGCGCGTCCAGCTGGGCCTCCAGCGTGCGGCTGCCCACGCTCACCGCAGCCTCAAGGATCTGGCCCAGGCTCTGCCCAAGACGGGGAGGAGAGAGGCCATCGGGCCTATGTCAAACCCCCCAGCCCCACCTCCTGGCCACAAAAACCCCACCTCAGGGCTCAAATAAGGAATCCCTACCTCTACGTCAAGAACAAAGACAGGAGGAGAAGGCTCAGAACGGCGGCATGGACTTAGGGTAAGGCCAAGGTGAAGGTGCCCTGGGCAGGGCAGGGCAGTGAGGAGAAACGTGCCTGGGCCCCACCCACCACTGAGTCCAACAGCGCTCTCTGTGCTTCCCCTCCCGGGTGTCCACACCCTCCCACCTGAGCCAGGTGGGCACCGGTCGGTGGACAGAGCTCTGCACAGGCCGCGGCGTGCAGGCGCGCACCTTGGACACGTGGAAGGTCTCGGCGTGCTTCCTATAGAGGGCCAGGACCCCCGGCAGCAGCTTGGGGAGCTGCTCCTCCAGCTTCTCACTGGGCAGCAGGTGGCTCATGGGCCCCAGAGCCTCCACCACGGCGAGCCGGAGCTGCGAGGAAACGGCAAATGATGCTCACGTCCAAACCAGCACGGCAATGCTGGGAGGTGCCCCGAGCGGAAAGGCAAGAGGCCTTCACCAAGAACCCAGGGTCGGAACGAGGAAACCCCGGGTACCCTGTGACCAGGGGGTCTGAAAGGGGTCCGAAGGCAGAGAGGTCAGAGTGACCACGGCCAGGGTCTGGACGGTGGCCAGGCCGGGGAGGCCGTGAAGGCAACACCCACAGGGGACTCGTCACGCCTCAGCTCAGCCCGCTACCCGGACGGTCCGGGAGCCTCCGGGCAGAGTGGGGTCGGAGGGCAGGAAACAAGCCATATTCTGGGAAGACCTCACACAGGACACCTCCACTCCCTGAAGAGGCTCCCACCTCCCGAGCCGGGGTGGGGGGTGGGGGAGGGGACACGGACCGGGCACCGGGAAGCATGTGTCCATAGCTGTCTCCACCCCGCTCCCCGCAGTCCCCTCCCCCAAAGCCTGCAAAACGGCACACGAGGCTCAGGCCTCGTGGAGGTGGGCCGAGCTCAGGGGTGGGAGACGGCAGCCGGCAGGGTGAGGCCACGGGTTCCGACAGACTGCAGAGGTTGTACCTTGGCCTCACGGCTCTGTAGCCAGTGGTTAAAGAGGATGTCGTAGGCACTGAAGATGTCAGTGGCAAAGGTGTCCTTCCTGACCGTGGGGTCTGGGGCTTGGTCCAGGTTGGCCAGGTACTCCAGGGTGCTCTCGCTGAAGTGCTGCAGAGCTACCACAGGCCGGGTGGCTGTAATACGCCTGCACCGCCGCCCCTTCTAACGGCCGGCCCCCCCCCCCCCCCCCCGCAGGACACCTTCCCGAGACCGGGGCTAAGTGCGGGGCTCCGGGACTATGCCGGCATGAGGGTCCCTCCACATCCACGTCCGTCCCAGAATCTCAGGAAGGGACCTTTTCTGGGAACGAGGATCTCTGCAGGGATAACTACATAAGATGTGACCGTGTCGGGTAGGGTGGGCCGTAAATCCAACACAACCGTGTCTCGGGAAGAGAGCACACAGACCACAAAGAAGACGGCAGAGTGACAGCAGGGCACAGTCTGGGGCCCACCTCTAGATGCTGGGGGAGGGACAAGTCTCCCTCTGAGCCCCCAGGAAGGGCTCCGAGTAACACTTTGATCTCAGGCTTCTGGCCTCCAGAACCGTAAGAATACGTTTCTCTTTTTCTTTTTTTTTCAAAGATTTTATTTTTAAGTAATCTCTACGTCCAACGTGGGGCTCGAACTTACAACCCTGAGATCGAGAGTCACTCGCTCCACCGACCAAGCTGGCCAGGCGCCCTGCATTTCTAAGTGGCACTGTGTGACAGCAGCCATACAGAACTGGCACAGACACCGACGTCCCCAAACGGCCTCGGTTCACAGCGCCCACCGCGAGGCAAAAAGAGGAGGTGCTGTGCCCACCTCACCCCTCACAGACAGACACAAATAACGCACAGTTTGCAAGGGTCGCTGTGCCCAGAAGTCCCGGGTGCAGGGGGCGTGGGAGGGCACTGAAGGTGCAGAGTGTCGGGCTGAGGCAGGGCGGGCCGAGACAGTGGTGTCTACGAAAGTGGCTGTGCTTGGGGACATCCAGGTGGGCAAGTCTGCGCACAGATGAAGACCTACGAGTGGTCAGCAAGGGCTGAACCCGGGGCCAAAGGAAAGGACAGGGATAAGAGGAGAGAGGCGAGGCCAGGCCCCTGTCACGCAGCCCTGAGAAGGGCAGGGTAGCGGAGGAGCTGGGGGGGTGGGCGGGGCACTGCACCAGCCCCTGCCCAGCACGGCTCTCACGGCTCTCACCCGGGCCACTTACACAGCTAACTTCTCAGCCGGGGCTCCCCAGTCCGACAGAGAGAACAAGCCTGATCCCTGTGTGTATGTGACAGCAATCACAGCCACAAGTTCCCAAGACACAGAAGCTAAAGAAAAAATTTTCTGAGGAAGAGAGAGTTCACATGTGTACAAGTGCTCGTGCGAGCAGGGGAGGGGCAGAGAGAGACCGGGAGAGAGAATCCCAGGCAGGCCCCACACTCGCTGCGGAGTCAGATGTGGGGCTCGATCCCATGACCCGGGGATCGGCACCTGAGCCAAAATCACAGTCGGACACTCAGCCGACTGAGCCACCCAGGCGCCCCAACAACTTTTAGAAGAAAATTGCCTCCCGGAGGGAGCACTCCTGTGCCACCGGCCGCCCTTCTGCTTAGGAGGGGCTCTTGGAGGCTCCAGCCCAGGCAGACTCCGGCCCCACCAGAGCACGAGGAGGCCTCGCGTCCCCACCTGCCGCACGGCCCCTGTTGCTTGGAGGAGGGACGCAGCCCCGGCCCTCTTCCTCCCTGTCCGCCCGACGCTCTGGCCTCCTTGAGCTCTGTAGTCAGGAGGCCGCTCACGGACCTGCGTCTCTCAGCACCTCGTAGCGAGGCGTTTCAGGAAAACAGGCCACTCTGTTGCCGGAGTGGCCGGAAGCAGGAAGCGAGCCCCCCAGGTTGTTGCCAGGTTTTACTTTTTAATCCGTTATGCACACACACGTGGGGTAGAAGGGCAGTTCTCGCATACTGGCCCCTCTCCTCCAGAAGCGCGCACGGCTGGTCTTCCCCCTGCTAACAACGCCGGGGCGGCCGGCTCACCTCATACCAGCTTCGTTTCCCTCGGGGCCTTCGGCTTCTCCGGGCAGGGGTCACCGGCCAACCTCTACCTCCTGCCGGCACCCCGGGTCTCCCCCGGCCACGCCCGACAGGGCCGCGCCACTCAGACAGCCGTGGGCAAGGTGCCGGCGGGGGAGAAGGCCGTCCCATTCCTCTGTGTCCTCTCGGACCACTTTCCCCACCAAAGTGTCTTGGTGTGGACGCCGGGAGGTCCCTTCCTTCTGGAAGCCGCAGCTCCGGGGCATCTGTTACTTGAACGAGGCCTCATGGCCTGGCCTGCCACCCCTTCCCCCTCTGTCTCCCGTTTTCCAGGTTCGCATTTTTGCTCTATTTTCTGGGACATTCCTCGACCTTCTCTTCCATTCTCGCTGCCATCTGTCGTCGCTTCTCTGACCCCGAGAAGCTCAGCTGTACTCCCTGAATGAGGCTACTTCCCGGCAACACGCCCTGCTCTCACCTCACCCCCCGAGGGAGTCGTCATCATGCCTGGTCTTTTGTGCCCGTTCTCTTCTCCCTGGACTGTCTGCTCGCCCAGGTCTTGGAGCTCTGTTTATGCTGCTGCCGCCGTCGCTCTGGGAGACGCCGGTCGCGGGCAGCAATCCGGGGCCGCCGTCAGCGCCACACGGTGTGGGCAGGCTGCCCGCGCACCGGCTGTCCGGGGGACGCCGTCTCCACCTCCGGGCGTTCTGGCTCTTCTCCCTCCAGCCACAGCATCAGCAGACGCGACCGGGAAGGACCCTGGGGCACCAACTTCTGTTCGTGGCCCCGGGCCAGCAGACACGGGAGGCCTCGGCCCACTCACGGCCCACCATGCCAGCGGGAAGGGCCGCTCTCTCCTCCAACGGCAGGCGGGGGAGCGTCGGTCAGCGGAGAGCGCCGCGTGCCCTGCAGACAGCACGTCCGCCGCAGAGCGAATGCTGCTCACACGCGATGGACGCGGACGCGGTAAAAACCGTCAGTGGCGTTAGAAGGGTCGGTTCTTCGGCACCTCGGGCCGGCCCCCCCGCTCGCGGCCTCGGCAGCTGCAGGGAGGAGCTGCGTCCTTCCCGAGGAGTCCTCGGCTGCGACGCGGGGTCTCCTTACTCCCCCTCCAGCCTGGATGCGCCGTCCTAGGTGACCTCCCAGCTCCCCCCACCCCTTGCTTCCAGCACCTGCAAACACATCCCCACGCCCCACCTTCTGGGTCCTGCTCTGCCATCCAGCCCGGTGGGAATCCCCGGCTCAGCCGTCCCAGGACCCTGACGAAAATTCTTGTTACCCGAAACCAGGTCAAGGAGGGTTCCTACAGTTTAACCCGGGGAGTCTGCCATCACCCGCGGTGGGAGGAGCGCGTGAGAAGAAGACAGGAAGGAGGCCGTGGCAGGGACAAGGGACATGGGAGCGAGGGGCCGTAAGGACGGCCGGCAGGAGCTGGAGCCCCTCCCCGGGGCCCCAGGATCCGAAGCCCCCGCGAGCGGGGCGGACGAGGGCCCCGGGCTCCAGTATGCTGCTGTGAAAGGCCCCAGGCGCCCCCAAGTACATGGCAGGGAGTGGGGCCAGCAGGCCGGCCGGCAAATACCCGACAAGCCCTCAGCTGAGCTCCAGGTGCCCTGACCCTGTCCAGTCACCACACCCTTCCCTTACCGAGGACCCTCCTAACCGGAGCCCTGCTCCCCACTCAGTGCCAGGGCTGCGGGCGTTCCAGAGGAAGCCACGCAATGTGGGCGCAGCCGCCCACGGCACCTTCCACGCTTCAGGACCCTCTGCCCTCCTCCCAACAGGAACGCCTCCCTTGCCTCGAAGGGCCCGCCGTGAGGAGCCATCCCCCCCACACCCCCTCCACACCGTGCACGGACCCCGCCCTGAGAAGCCGTCCCTGCTGAGTGCACAGAGGGCAGCAGACCCGGGAGGGAGGGGAGTAAGGACCCCTTTCGGAGATGCCCAGTACTGAGCAGGGAGAGATGTGGGAAGTCTCTGCGGCTCTGGGGAGGTTTCTTCCCGCACCCCCGCAAGTGTCCCGGCCTCGGGGAACCGCACTGTGAGGTACAGGGGCCCCTGCCAGCGGACAGAAGCAGCCGGACGCCCGGGCCGAGTCCCCGCCTGCAGCAGTGCCCACCCGCCCACACGTCCGCAGTCACCCAGGGCCGCTCAGCCCTCCTCCGCCGCCCAGAGGACTCATGACCCTCCCCAGACCCAAGGGGTGGGCAGGCGGCTCCCAGCCCCCGCCCCGGAGACCCCATCTTACCACAGCAAAACGCCACCCTCATCGTATCGTGCTTGGCCATGCCCAGCATGGGGAGCATGGTGCTCAGGATGGACGTCAGGAAGGGCACCATGCCGAACACTGCAAGATGGGGGGGGGGGGGGAGGGGCGTCAGGGAACCCCCGCCTCACCTGGCCTGGCCGCAGTGTGCCCGCCCCGCGCCCCCAGGCCACACGGCCTGGGGCGGGTGGTGGAGAGGTTCCCCCCCCCCCACTCGCTCCGAATGCCGGTGGAGGCAGGCCAGGCGGAACCTACCGTTGGAAGCCGCCAGGTTGGCGAGGGTCTGCACGACGAAGTAGTGCGGCAGGGCCCCAGGCTGGAACTTGCTCAGCACCTCCTCCATCACCAGGCCGATGAACTGCTTCCCAACAGCCACCAGGACGTTGCTGGCAGCCTGCTGCCAGTCACACACCAAGTCCTGTACCCCCCGCCCCGAAAACGTGCACTGATGCCCCAATCAAGCAAGGGACACAGGACCTCACCCTGAAATTGCCCAAGAAGCAACAATGGGACGTCGTGCCCTGTTCTCAGGCTCCCCGTGAGCACCTGCTAGAGAACTCTCCCAAGCCCCCCCCCCCCGGAATCCCCTGCTCCCCCCTCCCCCCAGGAGCCGAGCACCTGCCCCCTCCACCTGCAGGGAGAGGAAAGTGCTGCCACCGGGAGCCGGCCCCACGCAGAGCCTGGCAATGTCCTCCTCACGCTGGGGGGCCGGCACCGGTGCCCTCGCATCTGCCCTGAGACTTCCAGAAGTTTGTCTCTGCTCCAGCTCCACCTCTACACTTATGGGCGGGCCTCCCCATCCCAGCAGGGCACTCAGTGTGCAGGAAGGGGTGGTCGGCCCAAGGCAGCCAGATGCGAGCCCACGTTCCCAATGCGCTCGGGTCAAAGTCCTAGGAAAGAAGCTCCCCTCCCCGAGCAGGCAGGTGCCCCCCATACCTTCACCCTGGTCATCTCGCTGGAGACCAGGAAGATGACAGCCCTGGCCATGTCCTTGTCCAGGTCACTGATGTGACTGCTCACGACCGTCTCCATGGCCCTCAGGATCATCGTCCGGTAAGGATGTGCCAACTGACCAGAGAAACCATCGAGGAAGGTCCTGGAAGGGGAGCTCGCACCCAGGCAGCCTGCTGACACCTGCTTTCTCTATAGGGGTGACTCAACTCACAGTCACCCCTGGCTGCCCCAACGCGGGAGGTCAGGGCACGCCTGGCCACTCCTCATGCCCCCAGACTCTCGGGGCCTCGCACAGGAAAGGACCGTGAGAAGCGGGTGAGGGCACGAGGTCGTCAGCAGGTGCCAGGAGTGTTCTGTGCAACACCCGCAGTGAACAGATGGTGGCCCTCGTGCTGTGGCCGGGGTCTCCGGGCCAGAAGCTCTCCTGCCCTGAGAGGTCCTATCACAACAGAGTTTGCTGCCACCAGGAAGTTTTGGGGCTCCCCAGGGAGACCGGTCAGAGGAGACTGCTTGACAGGCCCTCTCCTTACTCAGGCGCGCCCCGCCCCGAGGGGGCCTTGTCTGTCACACCCCTCCCCACGCTTCTTCCGACCTGACCTCGCCCCAAGGGCTGAGGCTGGACGGTAAAATGACGGTAAAATGACGGCACTGCCGGCCCTGTCCTAGGGTTCCTCCCCTGCTCCGGGTGGGCCCTCCACCCGCCCAGACACAGTCCTCGTCGGCACCTGGCAGCCGTGGCCCCACCTGGCACTCATCCTCGCCTCAACTGAGGACGTGTGGTGACGGCTGGGAGCGGGGTCCGGGGCCAGGAAGCCAAGGTGCCTCGCTGCAAGGACGGACTGCAGCAGAGGTGAGGTGAACAGAGCAGGGCGCAGCCAAGGGAGAGGCTCCATCGGGTCAGGAGCCCCGGGGCGCTCACAGAGACCGGAGGGGAGGGCAAGAAACAGGCAGGGGGCAGGGAAAGACCAAGACCGGCCTTCCCGTGAGGACCTCCCGCCCCCAGGAGCGGGGCATCCAGGTGGAGGGGGGGCCGGCACACACGGCAGCACGTGGTGCCCTGGTCTGTGCCGGGACAGGACTGAGCCTGGGCGACCAGAGGAAAAGGGGCCAGAAAGACAGGCGACTTGGGCTGGTGGAGGGAGCTCTGTAAAAGCAGGGATTCCCTCCCACGGAGGCCACCAGCAGCCTCCTGCACTGTGGGGCCCACCCATGGGCACGATCTTTGTTCCTGAAAAGAGCCAACGCAGATGGTAAACACCTCTAGATCGACGAACAGATCCCACGAAACCTGCCTCAGATTCCCGGGGGAAAGCTCCAGTGTTAGCTTTTGTTCTCTGGGTGACAAACTGCGTCAAAATTCATTTGACTGCATACACAAAGGTTTTTCCCAGGCTCTCGACTCTATTGCATTCGTCTCTACGCCCGTCTCTCTGCCCCGTCTCTCTGCCCCGTCTCTCTGCCCCGTCTCTCTGCCCGTCTCTCTGCCCGTCTCTCTGCCCCGTCTCTCTGCCCCGTCTCTACACCCGTCTCTCGGCCCCATCTCTACGCCCGTCTCTCTGCCCCGTCTCTCTGCCCCGTCTCTCTGCCCCGTCTCTCGGCCGGTCTCCACCGTGGTGTTCGGCTCCAGCGGCCCTGTAGTAAGCCTTGAAGTCAACGAGTGTGAGTCCCCAGCTTTGTTCTTTTTCAAGACTGTTTTGGCTGTTCAGGATCCCTTGAGGTTTCGTCTGACTTTTAGGATGGCTTTTTCTATTTCTGCAAAAACCATCCCTGGGATTTTGATAGGGATCGCAACAGTCGCCTATTTTTAAAGAAAAAGGTTTTCTGTTTCCATTTTACATTGCTCTTAAAGTTCAATGGGCAGAACACTAGCCCCATCAGAACAAGATGTAGTGCTCCGCGGCACGCGGTGATAAAGCCACGGGCCTGTCACCCGAGCAGGGCGGGAACCGCGCTGGGGTGGCGCAGGGACCGGCCGGCCCAGAGCGGGCGTGGGAGATTTCCGGCTCCACACTCTCACGTGCTGCCAGCGAGCCCGTCGTCCCGCCTTCCCCCCAGCGCTGACCGGTTCTGCTCAAGAAGAGCTGCTCGAGAACCTGCGCCGGGTCATCTGCAGGAAGGACCTTCGCCACGGGACGCAAAGGTCGGACAGTCACCACATGGTCCCGATGCATGAAGTGACTACCAGCACCTGTCTAAGGTCCTGACCTGGGTCAGTGGAGGAGTCAACTCGCTGCCGAGCACGCTGGGATTTTAACCCCTAGCAGAATAACTCAGCGCCAAGTAAACTCTCACACAAGTCTCTCTCTCGGAATAAATACACAAACATGTAAAAAACAAACGAAAGACCTCCCTTGTCTAGAATCTCTAGATGAGGTTCTAGAGAAAACCAGACATGAATGCATGAAGTTGAAACCAGCCAAAAAAAAAAGAGAACAAACAGAAGAAAACCTTTAGTTACCAGTTCAAAGTTTGATTTTACTATTGCTACAAACGGTCTCCCAAAATGCCTGTGCTGAAACCTAACCCCAAGGTGACAGTATTGGGAGGTGGGTCTTCAGGAAGCGAGCAGGTCAGGAGGGTGCAGCCTCAGGGGTGCAGCCTTCTAAAGAGGCTCCAGAGAGCTCCCTCCTCCCTTCTGCCGTGTGAGGACAGGGTGAGGAGAAAGCCGCCTATAAAGTAAGAAGCGGGTGTCCACCGCACACAGAACCTGCCGGCACCGTGATCTCGGACTCCTGGCCTCCAGAACTGTGAGAGACCCAAGCCTGCTCGTGCTGGAGTGACCCTGACCGACCCAGACGACTACTTCTGCCTCTGTTCCGCCAGCCACTTCCCGCCCATGGGCCTGAGAGCCACCGTGCAGGGACGGTCTGTCCCCGTGTGCGCCCCGCCCACCCGTCCAGGGAGAGTCAGTGGGAGGTGAAACCCCATAACGCACGGTGTGAGGATGCCAGGCAGGTGGCAAGACCTGGGGGCAGGGGGGGGTGGCGTAGGGGCAGAGAGAGGTGCCTGGCGAGGAGCTCAGTCGAGAGGACAGAACTTCCCACTTCATATACTTTTACTGCAAACACGCAAACATGAAAGGGAGAGCTTTCTTCTTAAAGTGATGAAAGAAACCAAAAAGGCTGGAAGAAGTGCAAAATCCTAGATGAGCTAGAAAACGGCCAGAAGGAAGCCCACGACGTCTTGCTGCGTACGGGTCGCTAACAATCACAAAGGCTCTCAGCCACACACGGAAGGGCCAGCGCCCGGCACGTGAGCAGCGCGAAGCTCCACGAAGCCACGGAAGAGCCGCGGTGGACACGCACAGCGCCCGAGCACGAGCGTGCACTCTCCCCACTCGCTCTACGCACAGTCCCCACGGGCGGCCCTAGTGTGCCTACGTGCACATAAAAGGCCAGAAAGGCTAAGAGAGCCAAAGCTGGGATGGGGGGGGGGGTGGCCCTAAGCTGCCGTATGATCAGCTCAGTGGCCACCCGGTGGGACTGACCTACTGCCTAGGAGATGGCGGTCCCACATGAGAGAGAAGTAGCTCCCGCCGTACAGGGATCCCCTTTTCCACCTCAAAGTATTAGATCAAACACAAGGAAAACTGGTCTTTTAAGGCTGTGAAAGTGCCTCTCCCTCCGAGGAAGGGCCCAAAGCACACCGAAAACAACTAGAGCTGGCACACAACCACTTCAGACCCGGGGCCGGCGGCGACTCCGGAACAGAGAGCTGGCTCCCAGCCTCCTCTGCGGCACCGACGGGCACGCCCGCGTCCCTGCAGGGCTGCCCTGGGCATGGCCAGCACGGGGGGCCCGCGGTCCGAAGGAGGGCGGCGAGGGAGATGGCCCGGGCTCCGCGGGCGGCCCCGCTTCGAACGCCTTCCGCCCTCCCTCGCGCGCTCGTCCACCCGTTCCTCTGGCGGTCCCTGACGGCGAGTGGCCTGCTCTCTCTCCCTCGGGGGACAGCACACACCCCGGCGAGGAGAGCTGTCCGTCCTCGAGCCAGCGAGTGAGCAGGGACGCCAACACAGCCTGGGCCTGTGAGCAGCTGGATGCCGTGCCGCTGACCGCCTGACGTGCCCACCCCGTGCCCCCGCGACGGGACGGACCCACAGGCCACAAGTTGAGGCGGCTCACGTGTCCCAGAAATGCCCCGTGCGGGGGGAACTTGGACCGGAAGGGGCGGCTTTCTACTCACAGCAACCGGGACCCCGGCTTTGCAGCCACCCCTCCCCTACAGACCCCGCCCCAAGGACCCCGGAGCACCTAGAGGAGCGGCTCACCCCCCGACACCCGCCAGCCACGGGCAGGGAATACCTTCTCGTGCTGCCACAGGTACTCCTCACAGGCTCGGAGCACCTCCGCTGGCTGCGCCTCTCCGAGGGCGCACAGGGCGCCACAGACCTGCTCCTGCACCAGAGGGTCCTTGTCCGTAATGGCCTCCAGCAGGACGGTGGACAGCTCTACAGAGACAAAGCCCGGCGTGCGTGCTCAGGCCCGGCCGACCCCGCCAGCCACCGCCTGGGCCTGTGAGTTGGAGGACGCCTACCCTTCCCCGACCCCTGTACTTTCCCGTTGCCCCAGCAACCTCCCCCAGGCCCCACCGCCTGGCCACCTTGCACACGTCGGCTGCACACACCCGAGGCACTCTTGCACACACACTGCCTCCCTCCGGCCCGCTCGCCAGGGTCTCTGTCTGGGACCCACCGGCCGGCTGCTCCGAGGCCACCCTGGCTAACTCCTGACCTCCCGTCCCAGGCCGTGTTTGCTTCGTGCCCCCCGCCCCCCCGACCGTGGCTGCTGTAAAAGGCAGGTGTTATAGACTCAGGGCTAGGTGGCCATCTACCCCACACCGGGCAGCACCCGAGGTCTGCCACCTGCCCCCAGAGACAACTCTCCACCGTCCCATCCCTGCTGGTCAATGCTCCACACTCAGAGCCAGACCTCTCCGGCTCGGTGCCCCCGGACAGGACCCTGCCATCCTCAGTGTCCCCAGAGCCAGGGCCCGGGGCCTGCGAACGGCGCTTATGGATCCTCACTCCTGGGGGAGGCGCTCTGTGGGGCGAGGACGTCTCTCCCCTCGCCTCAGCAAACCGCTGGCCCTGGGGGCAGGGACAGGGTGGACAGCCAGGGTGGCTGCTGGACCCGGGTCTTGTGTAGAAAGGGGCAGGGGCACAGGGCCCCCCTACTCAGAGCACAAAGCCCCCTTCGCCCGGCAAACATCACTCCCCACACCACACGGAGCCTGCAGCCCAATCGGCCCCCTCTGATTCAGCAGCTACGCAGACAACGATCTCGTTTTCTTTTCCTCACCGAGAGCTCGGAGAGAGCCTGTTCACGCCATGCGACAGTGCCTCCCTCAAAGCCCGTTCACTCAACGCCACGCTCGGCCGGGTCCCAGACTCCAAGCTGGCAGGCGCTCCACTGCCCCATGTCCCTGCCCAGCCCACTCACTCACTCTTCACGTAGGGCTCTGCCATCTCGGCCGCCTCACCGGCGTCAGCTCGGGCGGCTTCTTCTCAAACCTGGGGTAACCGAAAACACATTTAAACCGTTAAGAGTCCTCGGTTTACAGGCCGTCACCGTGTCTGTATAAACCATGATTTCAGGGGCGCCTGGGGGCTCGGGTAAGCGGCCGACTCTTGATGTCAGCTCAGGTTATGATCTCACGATTTATGGGATTGAGCCCCACGTCAGGCTCTGTGCTGACAGCGCAGAGCCTGCTTGGGATTCCCTCTCTCTCTGACCCTCCCCTGCTCACACACTCTCTCCCTCTCTGTCTCAAAAATAAACAAATAAGTAAGCTTAAAAACACAGGCGTGAAACAGGACATCAGTGCCTTCTCGCGAGGGAGCCATCTGGCACACGGCGGATGGCGGTCACGGAGGGCGGAAGGCGCCCTCCCCCACGGTTCCCAGCTCCCCTCTGCCGCACCCGGCAGCCCGGCCAGGGTGATGTGAGCCCGCACGGTGAGAGGGGCAGATGTGCCCCCCGACTCCACCTACAGCAGCTTCCGTCACTCTGTAAACGAGAGAGGGCGCGCACGAGGCTGACGTCACCCGTCACCCGCAGTCTGTGCACAGCAGGGAAACCTGTCCCCGAGAGCCAAGGACAAGGCGGATCACCACAGGCTTGACACCCCGTGCCTGAGAATTCTAGCACAACGAGAGACGCTGGAAGGGCAGTATGGGGTCTGGCGGGTTCACTGGCAGAGGAAACCAACCATCCAAACCGCCCCTGGCATTTGAGAGATGTGGCTTTCAGGCACTACACGCCTCGAGGCAGCCCTTGCAGCAGATGGGCCCCAAGAGTAAAACCCACCAGTAGGCAAATGCCCCTGCCTCTTCAGCGCAGGGCCACGCTCGGACCTATGTGACACTCTCCAAGGTCCTATAAGGTCAGAGGGACCTCAGGCCCTCGGCGCTGTAGCTGATGGCTTTCTAACACTGATGTCTTCCGTGAGCTGGCAATCCCACCGCCCCTCGATGGGTCGCCTCCATCTTGGACCCCCCCCGATCACCTCTCATCCATAAAAGGACAGAGACGAGAGAGGAGGTGTCATGACCTGGCCCTAACCAAGCAAGAGGACACTCATCTGGCTACGAACACAGGAAGGAAGGAAGTGAGAAATCCCGGGGCGAGTGGTGGCAGAATTATAAGTGAGTGACAACACCACACATGCCCAGGAAGACAGACCGGCCCAAGCACACACACGTGCCCCACCAAAACCTCAATGAGATGACCAGAGAAGATGCAAGTACTTTTTTTCAATTTTTAAAAAGATTTTACTTTTAAGTCATCTCTACATCCAACATGGGGCTCAAGCTCACAGCCCCGAGATCAAGAGTCCCGTGCTCCACGACTGAGCCAGCCAGGTACCCCGAAGATGCAAGTTTTAAAAGAATAAACCCACAAGAACACTAGAAAACAAGATAAAATTAGCAAACCAGAAATCTCCAGGAATCCCAGGCAGAGAGAAAGCAGAAGGAGAAGACACTGGTTCAAAGACGCTGGCATCAGCAAGGTGTTTCCCCTTTCTTCCTGGAAAGCATCTAAAAGTAACAACGAAAACAAGAAATAGAAACACACATTTCACTTGTGGCAGAGCAAGAAGGTGGCCAAAAAACCCAAACCCACAAAGGATGAAGGGCTGAAAGGTCGCAGCCATCAGGCAGGGTATGAAGTATGCTGGCAGCAGGTTCCAGAAAGAATCCGAAGATCTTCTCAAAGGCAGTGGCGACACATGCTCAGACAGAACCCAAATCCCGATGCCTAGACCTGGTCTGCATCTACGAGACAAGCGGCTGCCCCCAGAGGGGACACGGCTGCCTGTCTCCACTACCCAGGAAGAAACAGGGTTAAACCAACTCAAATTCCAAGTTCGAAACGCTCTTCCTACAAGCGCAAAAGGCCACATGCACCCACCTCAAACAGGAGCAAAGAGTAAGTAATAAGTGTAAGAGGCTTCAGCTCCCAGCCCAGACGGGAGTAACGGACCAACTGCCCTCCTGACCCAAACCACTAGAAAGCTTGACGAAACACATGGACCTGCAGTTCTCAGGGCGACAGACGTCAGGAAATGAAGGACGGGAGCCCTGTAGCCACTCCAGCTCACGGCCCGGAGGGTGCATCCAGGCTGAGGAGGAATCACCGGGACCCGGCAATACCCCCGGCTTGAGACAACTGGGAGCATCTTGGGAGACCTAGGTCCTGCCAGTCTATAGACGCTAGCACCACAGAGAACTCCAGAGATCTGCAGAGGGTCCTGGCGGACTTACTGGTCAGTGCTGGGCAGCAGAGTAATGTCCCCAAAGATGCCTATGTCCTCACCCCCAGAACCTGTGAATATGTTACATGTCAAAAGGGACTCAGCAGATGGGATTAAGGGTACAGACCCTGAGGTGGGGGGACTCCCCTGGCTTATGCGGGTGAGACTAGCGAAAGGGTGTATGTAAATCCTTAAACTGCAGAGAACCCCTCCCAGCGGGGCAAAGAGAGGAGATGGAAGGAGGAGGAGGAGAAATTTGAAGCGTTGAGAAGGATTCAACCCCCCCTGGCTGGCTTTAAAGACAGAGGAAGGAGGCTCTGGACCACATAATTTGGGTGGCCTCTAAAAGCCGGACGTGTCCCTTAGTTTACAGCCAGCAAGGAAACGGGGACTTCGGTCCTACAGCCACAACGAACCAAATTGTGCCAACAACGTGAAAGAGCAGGAGAGATTCTCCCCAGAGACCCCAGCAAGGAGCACGGCCCTACTGCCTCCAGCCTAAAGTTCTCAGGGACTCTAGGATAATACATATACATCATTTAAGGCACTAAGTCCGTGGTAACTTATCATAGCAGCAACAGAAAACTGATTCAAGCACCATATCTGAGAAAAAACTACCAAAGCCAGGGAAAGAACTACCCAAAAAACCCAGCAGAAACATCACCAGAACTCACAACAGACCAGGAACAGGGCTGTTCCCAGCAGCCCAAGGGGAAAACGTCAAAAGTCAGAGTATTGGGAAGAGCACTCAAAAGGGTTTTGCCTTGGTAAAAAAATAAAATTAGCCATAGGCTAGACGCTGTCTGCTCTCACCTAACAAAGCTAAAAGTAAGACCTGAAGGGGCGCCTGGGTGGCTCAGTCAGTTAAGGGTTTGACTTCAGCTCAGGTCGGGATCTCATGGTTTGCGAGTTCAAGCCCCACATTGGGTTCTCTGCTGTCAGCTCGCAGCCCACTTCAGATCCTCTGTCTCCCTCTCTCTGCGCTCCCCCCCCCCCGACTCACACTTTCTCTTTTCTCTCTATATCTCTCTCAAAAATAAATAAACATTTAAAAACAAATAAAGTGGGGCACCTGGATGGCTCAGTCGGTTTAGCGGCCGACTTTGGCTCAAGTCATGATCTCATGGTTCGTGGGTTCGAGCCCCGTGTTGGGCCCTGTGCGGACAGCTCAGAGCCTGGAGCCTGCTTCGGATTCTGGGTCTCCCTCTCTGCTCCTCCCCCCTCACACTCTGTCCATCTCTCTCTCAAAAATAAATAAAGCTTAAAACAAATTTTTTTAAATAAATAAAAACAAAAAAAGACCTGAAAAGATCAAATTGTTCCCAAGTAACTTAGCTACATCCCAGCAAAGTTCAAGAATGATAGCAACACAAAAATACCCGGCACCAGCAAGGTAAAATAACATGTCTGACATCCAGCAAAAAATTACTCGGCATGCAAAGAAGCAAAAAAAACAAAAACAAAAACAAAAAACAAAAAAACCAAAAAACCAAAAAACATAAAACAAAAACAACCCACAATGAGAATGAATCAGTCAATATAACTGATCCAGAAACGATGCAGAAGAATTCATAGACAAAGACAGCTAGACAGTTATAACTGTATTTCACAAGAAACCACAGGAAAGACCACACGTTAGCATAAAGAGGTTAAAAGGGTGGGTAAAGAAAACGAGGCCGACACCAGTCGCAAGAAAGCTGGAGTAACTATATGAATAGACAGAGTAGGTTTCAGAGGCATAACAACCCTAAACGTTTATGTGCCTAATAGCAGAACTTCAAAAATCACAAAGCCAAAACGAATAGAAATGCAAAATGAAATAGAAAAATAGAAATTATAGTAGAGATTTCTCTATAACTGACAAAACAATTGTACAGATAATCAGTAAGGGTACAGAAGACCTGAACAATACTGTCAACCGACTTGACCTAAGTAGTATTTATAGAACCATCCATTCATCACAAGTAGTATATTCCTTCCAAAAGCACATGGAATGCTAACCAAGACTGACTACATTCTGGGCATTAAAACAAATCTCGGCAAATTTAAAGAGTCAAAAATCTTCCCGTAGAGGGGTACCTGGGTGGCTCAGTCAGTTAAGCGTCCAATTTTGGCTCAGGTCGTGATCTCGCGGTTCATGAGTTTGAGTCCCGCATCAGGCTCTGCACTGGTGGTGCGGAGCCTGCTTGAGATTCTCTCTCTCCCACTCTCTGTCCCTTCCCCGTTTGCTCCCTCTGTCTCAAAATAAATAAACTTAAAAAAATAAAAAAATAAATCCTCCCAAAGAGAAAGTTCTAGATGAAAGGCCTAAATGACTTCCCTGAGGGAATTCTACCAAACATTTAAGGAAGAAGTAATACCAACTCTACACAAATTCTTCCAAGAAAATTGAAAACAAGGGAATACTTCCCAACTGATTCTATGAGGCCAGCATTACTCTGATAACAAAAGCAGGCAAAGGTATTACAAATAATGAAAATCATAGGCCAATATCCCTCACAGGCACAAATGTAAAAATTCTTAACGATATTTTATCAAATCATCCAATAACATATAAGAAGAATAGTACATCAGGGGCGCCTGGGGGACTCCGTCGGTTCAGCATCCAACTCTCGGTTTCAGCTCAGGGCATCATCTCGTGGTTCATCAGTTCAAGCCCCATGTCAGGCTCTGTGCTGACAGCAGAGACAAAACAGATGAACATAAGGGAAGGGAATAAAAATAATATAAAAACAGGGAAGGGGACAAAGCATAAGAGACTCATAAATCTGGAGAACAGAGGGTTACTGGAGGGGTTGTGGGAGGGGGATGGGCTAAATGGGGGAGGGGCATTAAGGAATCTACTCCTGAAATCACGCTGCACTATATGCTAACTAACTTAGAGGTAAGCTAAAAAATATATATGTATATAATATTTTCACTATGAATCAATTATATACAACATTAAAAAAAGAAAAATTGGGGCTCCTGGGTGGCTCAGTCTGTTGAGTATCTGACTCTTGATTTCGACTCAGGTCATGATCCCAGGGTCAAGGGATCGGGCCCTGCATTGGGCTCCACACTGAACGTGCGGCCTGCTTAAGATTCTCTCTCTCCCCTTCAGCCCCTCTCTCCCGCTCATGCGCTAAAATAAAATTTTTAAAAAGTTAAAGAAAACTTAAATAAATGGAGAGGTATACTGTGCTAAGATATCAGTTGTTCCTAAATGTATCTACAGATGCATTCCAGTCAAAATCCTAGCAGGCTTTTTGTAGAAATGGACGAACTAATTCTAAAATTCACCTGAAAGTGTGAAGACTTAGAATTGTCAGAACACTTCTGGAAAAAAAAGATTGGGGGACGTACCCTACCTGACATCAAGACTTATATGGCCAATTGATTTTTAACAAAGGTACAAAGTCTATTCAGGGGAGAAGGGATAGTCTCGTCAACAAATAGTGCTGCACAGCTGGGCATCTGCATCCAATAAAACAAACTTCAGTCTAAACTTCACACCACGTATAAAAACTCAAAATGATTTACAGACCTAAATGTAAAAGTTAAAACTGTAAAACTTCTGAGGGAGGAAAAAAAAAAAAAGAAGAAAATCTCCACGACTGACACCAAAGGCAAAATCTACGCCAAAAAAAAAAAAAAAAAAGACTTGATAAACTTAAATTCATCAAAAAACTTCTTCTCTTCGAATACACTGTTAAGGGAATGAAATTAATGGCACCAAGTCACACCCCTCGGTGACAGACACAGTGTAATAAACGTCAGCACCCCCCACTGCCTTCCTTCCCCTCCTTCTGCCCTTCACTCAGGCGGTAGACGCCCTACTGCCCCACTGAGGTCCTGTACCCCGCCTGTCTCATGGACCGTCCTGCCTGGGCCACCCCCCCACACGCCTCCTCCGTGCCCAGAGTGCTGACCTTTACAAACGCTGACCCTAGCAGGCCTCACCGCGACTTACCAGTCCTCCTGCTGCCCACAGAACCTAACGCCTTCACCATGGGCTGTCGTGACCCAGACCCAGGCCCAAACCCCTCTCTGCTTCTTTCTCCGTCCTTTACGTTCTAGGTGTCCTGGCCACCTGCAAACCCCTGGCCACGGTCTGGACTCTCAGCACCTCTGCAAGGATGTCCTGCCTGGCCTCTACCACGGGACTCCTGCTCACCCAACCTTCCGGCAAGTGATGGAATGTTCCCACAACCCTTTGTTCACACGATGAATATAAGATCAGTTGTATGTTCCAGTTTCCCTGTCTTCTCCACTGCGCTGCAAGGGGAAAAGTTTTGGTTTTTACCCTTAGTGTGCACAGAATTTTTTAAAATACTGCTCATTGAAGGAATAAAATCAAAATCCTTCCGTATGATTCAATATTGTAAAACTGTCAACTTTCTGAATGTGTAAATATATGATTCAGGATACTGGAGGGTACTTGATGCAATGGTTCCAAAATTCATAGAGAAGAATTAACACGGGGGGCGCCTAGGTGGCTCAGTCAATTGAAGAGCTGACTCGGTTTCAGCTCAGGTCATGATCTCACAGTTTGTGAGTTCAAGCTCCACATCGGGCTCTGTACTGTCAGTGCAGAGCCTGCTTGGGATTCTTTCTCTCCTTCTCTCTCTGCCCCTCCCCACTCACATGCTCGCTGGCTCTCTCTAATATAAATAAATAAACTTAAAAAAAGAATGAACATACACGAATAGCCAATTAAACTTTTTAAAGTATATGAAGAGGAGGATTTATATTAAAGTGTATTAAATCAACAGAACTATATAGAAAGTCCAGAAATGAACACCAATAAGGAGGTAAACGTATTATACAAGAAAGGGTTTTACATCCTACAGACAGATTAGTCAACAATAAATAGCATTGAAATAGCTAGTTAAACACTCAGGGAAAACGTTAGCCTCCCCACATCCTTCTTTATTCCAACACGAATTCTAGATGCACATAAGAGTTAAATGGAAAAATGAAATGTAAAAGTCCTGGCAGAAAATACAGGCAGGGGCACCTGGCTGGCTCAGCCCATGGAGTATGTGGCTCTTGACCTTGGGGGCATGAGTTTGAGCGCCACACTGAATACAGAGATTGCTTAAATAAATACAGTTTAAAAAACAAAGAAAATATAGGTAAATATTTTATCATCTTGAAGTAGAAAAGGACGTTCTAAGCCCCACACAAAAACACAGACACCTTAATGAACACTGCTCAGTTTGACAATATAAAAGTTTAAAGTTTCTGAAGGTCAAAAACATACCTAAGACTTGAAAACCATACACGTACACTTATACCTAAGCATACAAGCCTCCGTGCGCACACAACTCATCCAACCACCAGAGCAGAAGGTAAACAAAAGAGAAAGAAGGACAACTCACTCACAACAGGTGTAACAAGAGGAAAATGTGTCCCACACTAACATGCAAAGGAGCTCACCTACATCAGGGTGACAAGCAGGAAAATGAACAAAGAGGGTACACAATTCCAGAAGAGACAGCCGGCAGAGGGGCAAGCCCTGGCCTCCCCCGCACTGGCAGGCAGCTTAGTTCAGGACTCGGCCACGGGCTCCATTTGTGTCACAAGGGAAAGGCTTGCAGGGAGGCCTGCTGCTCCACCAGCATCGGACGTCATCGGTGCCGTAGTCACTGCACAGCGGGGACAGGCAGCAGAGCCTGTGGGACATCTGCTGAGAGCCCTAAGGGTCACACCGTGCGATCGCGTCACCCATCTTCTGACACCCACCTTCTATCTACAGAAACCCTCACACAAGTGCACAGAGATGTTAGAAGAAAGACAAATACCAATCGGAGATCTGGTCAGGTTTGTATAAAAAAACAAAAACAACCAATGAGAGAAAGTGGTGGGTAGGTACATTCGTATGAACCACAGTGCAAGGAGCGGAGCTTGACCATCAAACGGAAAAGGAAAGTGTGCCCAGCTGAGCAAGACCAGTTTTGTAGGGTCCCGTCCGCTGCCCCTGCCCCAGGCCGGGTGGCCCGTGTGCTGACACTGGACCCACAGGGACAGCAGCACAGACGCTGCTCTCTGTGAAGACAAACCAACGGCGAGCAGACTGCTGATGGCAAACCAAGACGAAGGCTCTGCAGGGGAAGAGGGTGCAGAGACAAGGAAGGGTCTGGAAGGCACCCTGCATCTCACGGGCAGCGTGTGCCGAGCACTGACCGCCCGGGCGGTACCTTAGAGGCACCATCTCTTTTAACGCACACAGAGAGAGACACATCGCTAGGTAACAGCAGGGCGGGACCCAGCCGGGACCCAGCCAGGACCCACGCCCTGAAGCGCCCGCAGAGGTCAGGAGGGCAGGGTTCACAGGGTCTTCCCTGTCTGCATCCTACACCCTGTAGCGAAGCGGAGAAGCGGCTTCCTCCTCATTCACCTCAACTAAACAGTCACTGAACCGCATTTAGTAAGCCGACCAGGTGCCGTCCAAGCCCAGAGTCCAAGCCCCTGGCTTGAAGGGCACCCAGGTGTATTATGGTTGCCACATGGCACGCGGAGGGCACAGAGATGCTGGGCCAACTGCAGCCAAGTGTCAGAAGGGGGCATGGGAGGTGAGGAGGCCATGGGCACCACTGCCCAGAGGCAGCCATGGGTCCACCTGACAGGCGTGTGGGAGACTGGGAAGTCAGGACACCCTGTGGGGTCACAGGAATCCCCCCCACCCCCGCAGCAGGCCCCGGGACTTCCCCTCTAGCACAGGAGCCAGAGGAAGAATAGACTTCCAGAGTTACCAACAAGGACGTGGGCTGATGACCTGGGAGAGGCAGTCCAAGGCTCATTGCTCACAGGCACTTGATTACGCTATTTCTCAACGTTAGTCATGCCAAGCTGTGTCACTGGGTTCACATGCAAACCCCCAAAGCCAGGTAGCCCTCCAGCTCGGCAAAGAAACCACAGTCCTTGTAACTCCGGCAGCCGGTATCCCCTAAGCACCGGCCAGGAGCCACAGGGGCTTTCCTGGAGCCCCCACCCCAAAGAGACCAAATAACTTGGCTCATGGGACTCACGAGATCTGCGGCTGCAGACCAGCCTCAACCCGACTGCTTACCTGGGCCTCAGCGGACCCTAGGCCTGAAAACTAAGCGCAAACACCTGCTGCCAAGCACACGGGACTAGCGATGAATGCAGGTGCCACCTCTGGTCCAACCATGTTTGCAGGCAGCTAACAGCCCCGGGGGGGGGGGGGGGGATGAGAAACTGAGGTGCAGGTCTGAACAAGCCGGCAGCCTGCTTATTGGTTTCAAGGTAACCAAGTGAGCTCAACTCCAGTCACTCCTCTGTGATACCACGGAGAGACGGGAGACCCCGGCCCGCTTGAACCACGACGGCCTGAGGCCTGGAAAGGAGGACACTGCGGACAGCAGCATGCTCAGGCCCCTGGGCTGCCAGGACTACAGGCGTGAGATGGAACCACATCACAGTCAAGCCGCTGCTGAAGTTTCGCCTGACTGGCGCTTCCCACGGGGGTCTCCTGGGGCCCAGTGCCCGCCGGGCATCCCCATCTGGACCAGGCGCCACCACTCAACCCCGACAGCTCTAGCACTCAACTCACCACCTTTACCCCTGACCTGTCCATGGCCCCCAACCCACCTGCCATGTCTTCCTGTCACCAGGCGCTCAGATATCTGGGCCAGGAACCAGCACCACCCCTTCCTGTTTCTCCACCTCGGCCAGGCACTCTACGGTCCGCTCACTGACCCTCTTCTTCTCACCCCTACCACCATCCCTTTCCAAGGTGGTCGCTGCCTCCAAGACCGTTGCTCCAAAGCCAGCCTCCACCGCAGCCCCACCTGCCCCTCCCC
>NW_024412417.1:48513529-48594224 GCF_014898765.1 Herpailurus yagouaroundi | reverse complement strand
CACACACACACACACACACACACACACACACACACACACACACACACCCCTGTGGCCACCTAGACCCTCCCACTCCCTCCATGCCTGGCCACTTGCTGGCCCACAAGTTCCCACTCCCATCTTGACCTCAGTAATTTACTGACAAACGCTGGCTGAGTGCCTGAGCAGGGACATGCCCACATGGGATAGGCCCCTCTCCAGGCAGACAGCCCCTGCCCCCCCACCCCCCACAAGTGCTGACCATGCCAGACTCCAGCGTGGCCCTGGCTCCTGCCTTGCACATGCAGCTGGCCACTGGGAGATTCACAAGACACAAGCAGGACCCCCCCCCCGTGCACCCTTGCAGCCCCCAAAGATGAAGGTGGCACCCAGTTTTCTGGCCACGACCTCTGGACTTTATTTCTAGGGGGAGAACAGTTGGCTGGAAAGCGGCTTCCTGACTCCAGGCTGGAGGGAAGAAGAGACTGGGGCCACCAGCCTGGTCAACTGTAGCTGTCAGGGTTCGTGTCATCTGGCAGAAAGTAGCGCTGTAAAGCAGGCTGCAGGAGCAGTGGGGGCAGCGGTCGGGCAGGCCTGGGCCAGGCCGGGGGGAAGGGACGAATTTCCACCCTCGGCAGGGGCAGTTTCAGCATGCGGATGGAGCCGTGGGGGGCACTGCCCACCCGGAGCCGGGACGGCATCCGGCCTGTGGGCCAGCAGGACAGTGAGGTCTCAGGCTGAGGTGGAAGTCAAGGTCTAGTTCTCCCCCTGTCCCTACTCACCTCTCAGTCTCATCGGAGACCTCTGGACCTTGGCCTCCTGAAGCCGGAGGATAGGATAGTGCCTGGAGGGGTAGGGAAGTGGGTTTGGCCCCGTCAGCCCCTCAGCTGCCCCACACAGGCCCTGTCCCGGCCTGGTGGCCCCCTCACCAGCGATCCCAGGGCTGTGGTAGCACTGTGTTGGGCACAGGTGGGCGCAAGCTCAGGCATGGGCTCTCGGGCTCCTCCTGCAGGGGACTCTGCTGCCGGGCCCGCTGCTGCTCACAGAAGAAGTTGAGCGCATCGATCGGCCTCAGGTCTAGCATCTGCGACTGTGACCAGTCCGTCTGCTCCAGTGGCAGTGGCTTATCCGGCAGCGCAGTGGGTACTGAGGGCTGCAAATGGACCTCGGACGAGGGGCAGAAGAGTCGCAGTGTCTCTGACAGCGTGCGTCTGGTCCGCCAGAAGCACTTTGGTGGAAGCATTTGCTGGGCCTGGGACTCAAGGGTGGCCAAGTCCAGCTCCCCAGGTGAGACCACCAGTGAGGGGGCCCAGGAATGGGCTGAGGGTGTCACTGAGACATGAAAAGGTGACCCAGAAAGCACGGAAATCCGAGACGGGGCCTCCTTGGGAGGAGGGTAAAGCGCCGAGGTCCTGGAGACCTTGGGCAGCACCTCTGACAACTCGGCTACTACAGAAGGCTGCAAGGATTCCATCTGTGGGGGAAACAGCCAGTTGAAGATGCCGCCAAGCCCAAGGCAGAGGCTCTCCCTCCCCCAGCAGGGAGGCCTGAGTGGTGCTGCCCCTGGCCCCAAGCTTCAGACCTGGCTGCAGACTGCTTCCTGGGGAGGAGCAGGAAGATCCCCAGAGATGGGGGTTTGGGGGACAACAGGAGAGGACCAATGAGCACAGGTACAGAGCAAGCCGAAGAGCCAGCCAGCCGTACCTGGATCCCCCCCACCCCGACTTGGGAAAAGCCTAGGGGAAAGACAAGAGGCTCCCCTGGCAAGTGGCCTGCCCCCCCCCCCCCCCCCATCCACCGGGACCTGTAGCCGCTCCATCATTTCCTCCAGCTCCTGGCAGCAGCGTCGGCGCAGTGCAGCCTTGCAGTTGGCGTCCGGGCCCTGGACCCAGGTCGTCATCTCCTTGAACAGGAAGCCCTGCGGATCCTGAAGGCCTAGCCCTTCCAGCAGCTTCTTGAGCCAGGGCCTGGGACAGTGGTGAGCAGCTAGCTTATCCAGAAGCCTTCCTCAGCTGGTGGTGAGGATGAGTAGGGAGCAAAACTCACCGGCAGGAGGCTGGCGAGTAGAGGAAGTAGGACATGAGCTCCAGCACCACCTCGTGGGACTCCAGGGAGCAGGCCAGCAGGAGCTGCACCGCCAGCATCACGAACTGCTTCTGCGTCTGGTCCTGAGCGCAGAGGGGCAAAGCAGCCGGGTAGGTGCTGGAGGCCCGGGGCGGGCCGGTGGGCGGGGCTGGGGGCGGGGCCAGGGGCGCACCTCGAGGCTGGGGGGCTGGTCCAGGTTGAGCAAGCGCTCCAGGATGCCCCGCAGCCGGTTACGGAGGTCTCTGCTCACGTCAGGCAGCAGCCGCAGCAGCGCTCCCAGGATGTGCACGCGGTCTGCCCAGGAGGCCTCGTCCAGCAGGTCCATGAGCAGCGAGGCCAGGCCCTCCACCGTGCCCACTTCGGGATACACCTGTGATACCCAGCGCCGAGGCCCTGTTCCCTGCACTGCCCACCTCCCCGCCATCCTGTGCTTCCCAGGTGCCCGAGACCCCCGAACCTTCAGGTTGAAGATGGGGAACAGCTTTTTGAACCAGTTCTGGCAGACGAAAAACTGCAGAAACCTGGGCAGATGGCCGTAGCGCTCTTCCCAGAGCGAGCGCCTGAAGGGGTACGAGGGGCCGCGCGAGGCCTGGGTCCCAGCGGAGGCGTCACGAGAGTGCAAGGGCTTCGGGGTCCAATCCTCGGGGCTCTGCGGGGCAGCGGCAGCAGCTGCAGGCCCCCCTCTCCGCTCCTGACCTTGGCAGCCCCGGGGCCTAGTGGGTGCCTACCTTGGCCTCCTCCAACTCGGAGAGGTGCCCGCGTGGGCTCAGGGAGTCGGAGGCCCAGTCCAGATACAGCTCGTCGTCCTCCTCCTCCTCCGCCTCCTCTTCCCCCAACCACCGGATCAGCTTCTGCTGCCGCTTGGCGTGCCACTGCCTCCCGCGTCGTCGTGGCAGCCACACGTCCTGGCTCCCACCTGACTGCAGAGGGGAGAGCACGGGTGGCCGCTGGCATGCCGCGGGAACTCGGGCCCCCTTCCACAGAGCCCAGGAGCGAGCCCCCCGGTCCTCCCTTGCCTGGTGTCCGCCGTGGCTGGTGAGCGGGGCGGGGGCTCCGAGGCCGCTGACCTCCCTGTGCGGCCACATCTGCTGCAGCACCACGGAGTTGGGCACGCTGCCGGGGAAGTGCACGGGCCTGCGCGAGGGCTGCAGGTGGACACGGCGGGGTGGGCTGAGAACCCGAACTCCACCCACCCTCCCACCCCCCTCAGTGGCCAGTCCAGCTCCGCGGCCGGGTCTCCGGGAGCTGAACCGGGCTCGCGCCCCCGTCCATGTGCACCTGTGTAACACCCCCGGACCGTACAGACTGGGAACTAAAACTTCATCCTCCTTTTGAAAGAGGAACTGCATGGAGCTGGGCAGAAGCTCAACAGTGGACTGCGGCCCTGAGCTCTCGGGCGCAAGTGGACACTCTAGCTGCTGGGTGGGTAGAGCGTGCAACTCTTGATCTTAGGGTTGTGAGTTCAAGCCCCACACTGGGCTTGAAAATAAAATCTTGCGAAAAAAGGACACTCTGTAAAAACTGGTTTCCGGTAACCAGACTAAAGTGCCCAGAAAAGCAGTGACGTGTACAATGTGATTACATCTTCTAGCCACAACTTTTAGAAAGCACTGTGTGAGTTCCCTAATGCCTCTGCAATTTGCGAGTGAAGACCCCTGGCTTTTGCTCGTCAACAGGACTCAATCTGGGTTGCTACCAAATCTGTGCTACCCGGATCGTGACTCCCTGTTTTCTTAGTCAACACCCAAAACGCTCAGACAGGCAAAGAGAACCTTTAGAAGCCAGGTGGAAGGACAGTCAAGGGAGGCATCAGCTGTGACGACTGAGGAGGAAATCTGGACAGCCTCTGGGGAGCCCTGACACCCCCACACCCTCTCCACGGGACTTGGCCCCCAGCCCTGGAACCGGGATGTCCATAAGAATTGGTGCTAGGAGCCTGGAGAGGCGGGCTGAGGGTTTGGGTAGATGGCACGGCTGCAGGAAGGATCGCAATGGAGTACCGCCCCGGGCAGATGACAGTGCCAGCGTGTGCAGGGAGTCTGGGATGGAGACGTTGGGAAGCTGGCAGAGTGCAAGGGGCCAGCTCCTGTGGCCTCTGCTCCTGTAAAGGGAGAGGACTCTGGTCTTCCAGACAGTCCGTATGGCACCTGCTCACCCAGCACTTTCACTGGGGAGGAGGTGTGCCGGCACAATGAGCTGGCAGAGGCCTTGGCTGTGCCTAGTGTCTTCTCTGGGAGTCTCTGGCCCTCTGGCCGCTGGCCCCCAGAAAGCAAGGAGTCAGGGCCCACGGACAATAGCACCACGGCTGGGCTGGCCAGGAGGTGGGGGGAGGGCGACAGGCGGCTCGTAGGTCAGATCGGACCAGGAGGTCTGCAGCAGAGGGACGATGGGGTGCGTGAGAAGGCTGCCGCCAGAGAGAGCAAGGGACCCTTACCTCACAGGGCTGAATGGTGGCAGGAAAGAAGCCTCGGAGGTTGGAGAGGAGCTCCTTGGGCCGCCTCTTCATCAGGAGGGGGATCTGGGGCAGCAGAGGGGCTCAGAGCCAAGCGTGGGCCCCCAGTGCCCCTGCAGCTCTGCTCCTGGGTGGGCAGCACCCACCCGCCTGGGCGCCTCACCCTGTGCTGTATGTGGGGGGATGGTAGGCCCGGGACCACAGGCTTCTCCCCTCGGAGCCGCTCCAACTGCAGCTGCAGGTCCAGACTGAGGCCCAGGCTGCCGCTCAGAGAGGAGCGGGCCAGCAGCTGAGGTGAGGGAGGAGGAGTCGCAGGGTGGGGGGCAGGGTCATGGGGGCAGGGTCGAGGTGGGAGGGGCGGGAGGCCTTACCTGGGAGGCCCTGCTGTGCACCCCCCGGTGGGGGTGGGGGGTGGGCAAGGGGACTCGGGGAGGGGGGGCGAAGGGCTGGCCCCCGGTCCCCAGGTCCTGCAAGGGGCGGGCTGCCGGCCCCCTTAGGGCTTCGGTGCAGACCTCAGCCTGCCTAAGACTGAGGGCAGCTGTGGGCGAGGCGCACACATCGCAGGTCTCTCTCTCCAGTGTGAGGGTCACAGTACTCCATTGCTGGGACTCTCTTCCAGAACGCATGTCCTGGAAGGGGTGCAAAAGGGATAGGCAGGGGTGAGGGGTGAGGCCCCGGGGTGAAGGGAGGGGCTGGAGTCTGGGCTGAGGCTGGGGAGGCTCTATACCCACCAGCAAGCCAGGGCCATAGATGAGACGCAGATAGTTGTCAAAGGCCTCCTGCCGCTGTTGCCAGGAGGGTGGGGGCTGGGCTGCCGGGACCACCAGCCCCAGTCTCAGCATCTGAAGGTCTTCATCCCGGGAAACTAGGGCTTCTAGGTCCTGGGTGGGGGTTAGGGGTCAGCCCATTCCTCCCTCAGTCTTGCCATCTGCTTTCCAGACAGCCACGGGATCCCACGCCTGCCCCAAGGGCTGAAGGAGAGTGGCCTGAGCCCAGGGAAGGTTGAGGGGCTGGGGCTTTGGGACGGTGAGGGGGTTGGGGGTTGGGGGTTGGGGGTTGGGGGTTGGGACCCACCCCACCTCCTCCAACACTGGCTGCTGAGGTGTGGCCGTCTGGTGATGGATGAAAGACAAGTCCGTGCTGCAGACAGGGATGGGCACAGGTGGGACACTAGCTGTCATCACCAGGGGGACTGGGCAGAGGCTGGGACCAGCACCTGGGGGTGGGCATGGCCAGGCCTCTGTCAGGACACAGCCCAACAGCCAGGAGTGGGGATGCCAGGGCTGGGACAGGTTGGGGTGGTCTAAGTGGCCTGGGAGCTCTGGGTCCCCGTGCTGGGTGCACGCAGCCAGGCCCTGACTCGGGGGAGCTAGGCAGGGGCCCTTAGAACAGTTCAGCTGGGCCAGCAGACCTAAGACTGGCCACCCCACGTAAGCTGGCGAGCCTCTGCAGCTGGGCTGAGGTCAGCGACTCCTGGGTGGTCAGTGGCAGGGGAGGGTCATCCACCACATCAGGGACCTTCCGGCATAGCTTCTGAACAGGAGAAAGAAACCTACAGCTCTGGCCTGGGGGGGCCTGTCTGCCCACAGCAGCCTCACTCTGCCCAGGAATCCTGTGCCCACTGCATACCTTAACCAGGTAAGATGTGGGCAGGTAGAGCCTGTGGGACACCAGGCAGAGTCGGGAGCCCAGAGCCAGCACCAGGTCCCCACTGTCGCTGCAGAAGGTCAGGGCCTGAGGGGCGCCATTCAGCCGCAGGAGCCTGAAGGGAGTGGCCAGGGCGAGAATCCAGCCCTGCTCCAGAGGAGGAAACTGAGACACTAGCAGGGGCAAGCCCCCTTTCCCCTGTCCAGCCTCTGGGCTCTGCTGGGGGCAGAGGTAGGGGAGCCCTGCTGGCTGCCGACAGGCTCCCAAACCCCCCCCCCCCCCACCTCCTTCCCAGCCCCAACCCACCTCAGCAGGTGATTCTCGGCTGTCCAGATGCGGACGGTGCAGTCCAGGCTGGAACAGGCATACAGCTTGAGTGTGGGACAGCAACACAGGCCTGAGGGACCAGGGCTCAGCGTGAGGGACCAGGGCCAGAGGATGGCCTGGGCTTTATTTTTGGCCTGCCCCTCACCAGTGATGTGGTCCGTGGGGTCATCCTGGGGCCGGTGATCGTAGCGGAGGCTGTTGCCCAGGCCAAACTGCACCAGGCCGTAGGTGGCGCTGTCTGGGTCCTCAAAGCCCACAGTCACCCGCTTCCCCAGAGCGCAGAGCACCGTCGCCGGGTGGCAGCAAGAGAAGGTTCGCAGCAGGCAGAGGCTCTCCTCAGCATAGGGGAAGACACGCCACATCTTCACGGTCAAGTCTCCGCCTGCTCAGGTGGGAGGCAGGACTGCGCCTTTGTCTGGGGAGGGAAGGGGTTCCCAGGCCAGCCCCCTGGGGGGAGGAGAGATGCTGACCAGAGGACACAATGCAGTTCCAGGTAGATGCAATGGCGGTGACGGGGCCCGGGCTGTGTGCCTCGGTTTGGAAGACGGGCTTCGACCAGCGCCACTCAAGGACCGATAGGGTGCCATCCGTGTGCCCCACCACGGGCAGGTACCTACGCGTGACATTAGCCAGTGGGCGCGGGCACCATCACCTTGCCCCACGTGGGCGGCTCCGGCACCCACCGGTTTTTGTCCTTCCGGGGTCGGGCCAGGTCACTGAGGCACAGCTCGCCCCCATGCTGGCGTACGATCTGCCAGCTGGCGAATGCGCTGCTGGGGTCCGTGAGGTGGCTGTATAGGTGCAGGCAGCAGGGCCTGGGCGCAGGGGCCGGGGGCGGGCACACCCGGTTTAGCACGCGCATGGGGCATCGTGCAGCGTTGGCACACACCAGGTGTCCGGCGCGTGTCAGCAGCCACAGTGCTTCGCGCGGTAGGCAATAAAGCAGCGAGGCTGCGCCGTCCTCCGGTTCGAGCAGCAGCGCGCTCACTGTGCGCCCGGTGGCGACCGACACGAGGTAGACCGAGCCATCGGCGCATGCGCACACAAGGCGCATAGGCAGCGGCGGGTGCGCGGGCGCGGGCAGTGCGGGCGCGGTCTGCAGGTGGAGCACCTGCGCTGACAGCTGCGCCAACGGCGAGTAGAGCTCGCGAAGGAGCCACAGCTCCACGCTGCTCGCGCTCAAAGAGAGCACTGGCCAGCCGGGGCCAGCGGGCGCCAGCAGGCGGTTCACGTGCCCAGATGGCACCCCTCGGCCCCGGCTGCTCAGCGCCACCTCGCCCACCTGTGCTGACGCCTGCAGGTCCCACGTGCGCAGCGTCCCATCCTGCGAGGCTGACAGGACTAGGGCGGTGTTCGGCAGCACGGCCACAGCTGTCACTGGGCCTGTGGGAGGGGCACCAGGGGATCAGGGAAGGGGAGCAGGCGGCCCAGGATGCAGCCGGTGCAGAGAAGCTCGGGGAAGGGCTGACGGAGACTCCCGACCGCCGGAGCTCTTACACAGGGTGGAGAGAGAACGGGCCTCAAGAGCCTAAGTGCTATGGCGCACCTGTGTGGCCCACGAACACCATCCGGACCTGCCAGTCGGCCTCCCACACCTTCACTGTGCTGTCGCGAGAAGCCGTCACCATGGCCTCTACCTCCTTGCAGTAGGCCAGGTCCGAGATGGTGCTGAAGGGGAAGAGAGGCCTCCGCAGACTCAGCACCCCCTGGTGTGTGAGCCCCAGCACCCCTCCATGACTTGTTTTCCCTCCTGGATTCACCCGTCCTCTCTCACCCCACCTTCCTCCCAGTCCCTAGACACCCCTCACGTTTTATGCAGGTCCCGGCGCACGTCTACGAGAGCCCAGCTGTCCAGAGCAAAGGTGAGCACAGCCGAGCCACAGGCCGCGAAGCAGCATGGGGCTTGGTGGGAGGGCAAGGGCCCGAGAACCAAGCGGGTGACTGCACCTGCAGGGCTTGGTGGCAGCTGCAGAGGTGACCCACACGGCACCAGGCAGCGGCCTCCTGAACGGAACTTCCAGAGCACCAGGCTGCCTCCTTCCTCTGCCACCAGCAACAGCCCCAGGCTGGGCACCGGCAGACAGCAGACGGGCTGGTGGCCCGGCACCCTGCCCACCCCTGGCTTGCTCAGCCACAGCAGGCTGAGGTCAGGCCTTAGTATGGCCAGCCCCTCGGGGCCCCAGCCCACAAAGCGGCCCACAGCACCCAGAGGGCTTGGCACCGCCACCAGCCCCGTGAGCACTGCTGGGGCACACAGCTTCTCGTAAGCCCAGCCGTCTTCTCTGTGCAGGTGCAGGCGACCCGCACCATCCAGCACCACGAAGCGTCTGCCCGCTGGGTCCTGCGCCACTGAGCGCAGCCCAGCTGCCACCGTCAGGTGGCGCAGCGGCTCCAGCCCGTGTGTCAAGCGGCCCACGCACAGCTCGGCTCTCTTTTCCTGCGGGCAGGGGCGAGCAGGCCTGCATTCAGCTGGGGGAGGGGGGGTGCTGGAGGAGAGGTAGTGCCCCTGCCTAGGGGAGCCAAGGGGATCCGGGCTGGGGGCATCCTAGGGACAGCGAGGGGAAGAAATGGGCAAGAAAAGAGGCCTCGAGGCAGGTGCCACAGGCAAGCCCCACCTTTTCCACGAAGTCACGGAGGCCTGTACGCAGGAGTAGCCATAGCTGGCGGGCACGGGCGCGCGGGGTCATGTTCTGCCACCGCAAGCTGCTGGTAAAAAGCCCCGGGACTGGCTCCGAAAACGACTCTGCGGGTCAGCAGTGGAAACACTGTCGATGTGTGGTCTTGGGCCCCAAACTCTGGAGGCTGTAGGCAGCCAGGGGCCCTCCCGAGTGCCTCGCCAGGTTAGGGGACTCCCCACGGAGTGTTGTGTCGCGGCAGACAGAACCGGTCGGTGCCTGAGTGAGGCCTGTCACGTGGGGATCTGGGGCGGCGAGGCCAGGCCACCTCACCATTCTTCTCCTTGAGCAGCCCTGGATCCGGGACGTCATAGCTGTCGGCATCATACAAGTCGAGATCCAGGATCAGGCTGTCACCTTCTACTGAAAAGGGGTTGCTGACATCTGGCACTCCGGTCTCCATTTTGGCCTCTGCAGGTCCGGGCCGCTCAACAGCCCCTAGGACCGTTGCTAGGATACCGGAGGCAGTAGCCCCGCCCTTGACGCAGACCCCGCCCCACACGCAGCACGGAGCCCAGGTCCCCACTAAATCACAGAAATTTTTTATTGGAAACAAACCAGCTGCAGCAAAGTGACACTCAGTGCACGCTGCCCAACGGGCAGGGTACGGGGGGAGGGTGGTACAGGTGGGCGTCAGGGGCTGGCCAAGCCCGGCGTGGTGACCGCAGGGGCCTGCTTACTGGGTCTCGGGCCCTTTGGGCTGGAGTGTGCAGGCCCAGGCCTGATCCGGCACGAAATACAAAAATAAACTCTGTAGTCCAGCTGTCCCTGCCTGTGTCAGTTCGTCGGGGCAGGGCAGTGGCTCTTCCCACCAGGCCCTGTGCTGTCCAGCCCGACCACAACATGGGCAGCTGGAGCCCGTGGGGGTGAGCAGACGTCTGCAGGCGGGAGCCAAAGGGCTAGGTGGGCGTGGCCTCGGGCGGCGCTGCAGCCTTGGCAAGCCCCGGGATGACCACCAGCTGGGGAGGCCTTGGGGCACCCTCAAGTGAGGGTTCCAGGCACTGGCTGAAGCTGAACGAAGCTGGGGCCTCTGCTCCTCGTCCTCACATACAGATCACCGGGACCCTGGGCAGAAGACGGCACACAGTGAGCTTCCGGAGCCAACTCCCAGGAGGTCAGGCAGAGAGGCACCCACTCTGTGCTATCGACCCCTGGCTACAGAGAGCCAGGCCACAGCCACCGTCACACACCTGTCCTCCTCCATGGCGCTGGTCTCCTCGGGTCCGCCCTCACTGCCTCCACTTCCGCTCTCTTCTTCCTCCTCCTCCTCTTCCTCCTCCTCCTCGCCCAGCTCCATGTCTAGCTCGTTGCCGGCCTCCGAGGGAGTATACGTGGATCCGCTGGGGGAGGTGTGGGAACGGGTCTTAGGACTGCCTGTCCCTGACCCGTTGCTGACCCCAGGGAGGACAAAGTCAGGAGCGGGGTGGGTACAGCTGGGGAAGTGGCATGTGACAAAGCAGGGGCTAAGGGAAGGGAGGCGGCCAGGCGCCCACCTGATGGACCGGCAGCTGAAGAACACGACCCGCTTCAGCCGCTTGTTGTAGAAGAAGTAGTTGAAGGACCAGAGGCTGCCATCCTCCCCAAAGGGGTCTGAGTCCAAATCCGGGTTGTAACTGCAGAGCGTGGGGCAAGAAGTGGCATGAAGGCCCAAGTGCCACATACACCCACGGCCCTCCTGCAGGAATGCCGGCCCACCTGTAGATGTCACACTCGGACAGGCAGATCTCCTCATCTACTGCGTTCCAGAGCTGCGGCTTCAGGGCCTTGAAGTCCTCCCGTACGGCCGAAAACAGGCTGCAGTTGACTGCGTTCACCACCTAGGATGGTCACGGTTGGGACTGGCTAGGACGCAGAACGGGAGGCATGAACTGGGCAGAACCCAGGGGCCACTATAAGTCGGAAGGACAGTCGAGATAGCTGTGGGGCTGCGGGTCCCTCCCCCCACCTGACCCTCACCCAGCTGAGGCTGGGTTCCCTGCTGAACTCATGGCTCCGGGCTGTGCTGAAGTCATAGTCAGGCCGGAAGGACTCGTTGAGCGTGGCAATCAGGTAGAAGAGCGTCTTGCGGCTGCACTTGTCGCTCAGCGGGCCCTCATCCTCACCACCTTGGCTCTTGCTCAGTCTGCAGAGAGAGAGGCATCAGCCCAGCACTGCCCTGAACCCCACAGCCCACAGCAGGCACGCTCTGCGGCAGCTTACCTGCTGGGGCTGAGGCCCGACGTCTGGGGTGGAGACAGCGCCTCCAGCACGTGGGGCTGGCCCTCCTGGCAGAACTGCTTAAACATGTGCTTGTCGTCTCCCGCCATCTTACACGAGTAGCTCTCGATCCTGCAAGGGGCACGTGGGACCACGGAGCATGCCACCCATCAGGTTCAACTCAAGGGTCTCTGAGACACCAGCCTACACAACCCCCCCCACCTCACCTGCCAATGATGTGGGCGTCTCCAGTCTCCACTGTCAGCTGCGAGTTGATGGCTTCGAAGCTCGAGTTCTCCAACAGCTTCATGTCCTTGGGGAGGGGGTCCTGCGCTCAGAGGGGCTAGTGCTGCCTGAGGGTGGGAGACCGGTCCATGAGTATCTGGCCACTGGGGCTCAGCCTCTGGCCTCCCAACCGGGTAAGTGGAGCCGCTGTAAACAAGCCGGGTCCCTCCTGCGGCTTACTCCTAAGCCCTCCGCGCTGGTAGGAGAGGCGGATTAGATCCTGTTACCTGAGAGTGGTGACCTGAGGCTCTGGCTCGGCCAACCCTCTCCCCGTCCCCATACCTGGGGGCGCACCAAGTATCTTGCTCATGCTGGGGCCTCTGGTTTATCTCCCTGGACACTGCCCACCGCGACAGAAGAGCCTCCTCCACCGTTAGGGGTGAGGGTCACTGTGAGCCCCCAAAAGTGCGGGACTCCTGCAGTACCCCTCCGGCCAAGCTCCTCAGCTAGGCTAATAACCCGCACCGGGTTAGGATCCAGGATACCTGGGGCTGGGGCTGGGGCCCTGCGGTCACCTGGGCGCAGCGCTCTTCCCTGTTCTACAGGCTCTCTATCCAGGTAAAGAGGAGAGCCATAGGCTTCCTCCGTTCTTCCCCGCGCCTAATTTCTTCGTAAATTAGTGACGCCACGCAACAGAGGCAGGCACCAAGACCCCCGAACGGCCGGTCGGCCGGCCGCTAGCGCTCCAGCGTCAGCCTGGCCGCACCCGCCTCTCCGCCGGGCTAAGGGAAACCCCAGCCTAGTCGCGGACAACTACAAATCCCAGGAGGCAGTGCGCCCCGGGACTCGCGCACGCGCGCACGCTCGCCGGCGCGAAGACCGCTGGGGGCTGGAGTTCTGAAGGCCCCGACACGGCGCCGGTCACAGAGCGGGCACCTACCTGCTTGCGCAGCGCTCAGTGTGGCCGGGCCGGGTCTGGCCGGTTGACTTCGGCGCGGGTAAGGAGGCGGTGTGGGCTCCGGGCAGCTCGGGCTCCTCAGGACCGGAGGGCGGCGCCGCGGCCTCCGTTCGGGCCGCACTGTATCCGGGGGAAGAAGCTCCGCGACGACGTCCCGTTACTCCCGGCCCTGCCGGCCCTGCCGGGCTGCCACCGCGACATAGCCTCGCCCCTGGAAGGCGACCGACTATCGCGACCGACCTGCCCGCCGACCGCCACAGAAGGCCCGAGAGAGCAAAGGACCGAGCGAGCGACCTCTGCCTCCCCGGGCCGGACAACAACAAGCGTCCGCAAGGCCCGGCCCCCCGCCCCTGAATGGCCTGGTCCAGCCACCGGGATCGAGAGCTCGGCTAGCCATTGGGGGCGTCTCCCGCCGTTCACTCCTACCGTCCACGTCTACTGGCTGCCCTGCCTGTCCGTCACTCTTCGAGGCCGTGCGATCCCACCTCCCTTCCTGGCGCTCATTGGCTGCGCCTCCTCGCTCATCCCGCCCCTGGTGTCAGCCCGCCTTCCCAGGAGTGGCTGGCGGACCAACGCGGGGCCCGCCCGCCGGGCAACCTGCGGCTCGGAAGGAGCCTGGGAATAGCGTCTAGCCCCGGACCGGCGCGGGGGGTAGACGCGGACCGTTCGGCTGCAGCCCCCGCCCGCCGAGCCTCTAGGTCGTGTCCATCCTGGGTAAGACAGGAGGGTCAGAGCCGGGCCCCGACGCTCTGGCCACGGCCGGAACCCCAGGCTCGCGGCCCCAGTTTCCGGTCGGCGGAGGCGCTCAGGGGCCCGAGCCCACGGAAGCGGGCTTGGGGGTCGGGGCCGGGGCCGGACAGGAGATGGCGCCGCCTGCGGGTGGCGCGGCGGCGGCCTCGGACCCGGACTCGGCCGCGGTGCTCCTGGCTGTGCACGCCGCGGTGAGGCCGCTGGGCGCGGGGCCGGACGCCGAGGCACAGCTGCGCAGGCTGCAGCTGAGCGCGGACCCCGAGCGGCCCGGGCGTTTCCGGCTGGAGCTGCTGGGCTCGGGACCCGGCGCGGTGAGTGGGGGCGGCGGGGGCGCGGGGCCCTGGGCCAGTCCCCTCCGCTAGACAGCTTTGTGCCCTTGAGCAGTTCTCTTTCCCTTGTTGCCGTTTCCTCGCCTGTAAAGTGGGGGTAAATGCTCCGCTACCTATCTTTATAGGAGTTCTGTGAGGGCTTCCTAAGGTGATAGGAGTTAAGGGTCTTAGGACGGGGCACGTGGCCTGTAAATGTTACGTCGTGCTCCTTTGGTCATCATGCAGGGTGTGCTGGCGGGAGGCACTGAGCCCGCACTCTCCCCTTCCTCAGGTCAGTTTGGAGTGGCCCTTGGAGTCAGTTTCCTACACGGTCCGAGGTCCCAGCCAGCATGAGCTGCAGCCCCCGCCAGGAGGGCCTGGGACCCTCAGCCTGCACTTCCTCAACCCTCAGGAAGCTCAGCGGTGGGCAGCTCTAGTCCGAGGTGCCACCATGGAGGGACAGAATGGTTAGTGCTCTGGAGCGAAGACTCCTTTTGGCTGGCCGGGCACTGCGAGTGCTGGGAGAGAAGGAAAGTAGCCCAAGCCCCCCAGGCCTGGATGGGGGAAGGAGTGGGGAAAGCTGGGCCCACCGTACCCCCTTTTGGGTCCTGGGAAGGCTCCCAGGAGGGAGAAGGTGGAGGAAAGGAGAACAGGCTGGAAAGCTTGAAAAGCTGGAGCCTGGAGTAGCAGACAGATGTGGAGGCCCAGCAGGCAGGCCCTCGGGGTCTGGGTGAGGAGTGCATCAGGAGCATGGAAATGTACTCAGTGGAGAGTGACAGGTTCAGATTCGAGCTACTGAAGACTGGTTGAGGGGCGCCTGTCGGTTAAGTGTCTGACTTCGGCTCAGGTCTGATCTCAGCGTCCGTGGGTTCCAGCCCTGCATTGGGCTCTGTGCTGACAGCTCCGAGCCTGGAGCCTGCTTTGGATTTTGTATCTCTCTCTCTCTCTCTCTCTCTCTCTCTCTCTCTCTCTCTCTCTCTCCCCCCCTCCCCCCCCCCCCCCCCCCCCCCCCCGCGTGCGTGCGTGCGCACTTTCTCTTTCTCGCTCTCAAAAACAAACATTAAAAAAAAAAAAGTAAAAGACTGGTTGAGACCTCCCTTTGTGTGAGGGTGGTGTAGCAGATAGGGCTGGAGAGAAGGGTGTTTTCAGAGATGCTTAGGAGATGGAATTGGCCGGATTTCATGGCTTTTAAATGGAAGAATTCATGGTTGAGAAAGAAAGCTGGAGAAACAAGGTACTATGGAACTCCCAGACAGAGGACCTACGTGGAAGGGAATGGGGGTGGCTAGGTTCTTACACATCCGTGGGGAGAAGAACCAGGTGGATCTGGGCTGGGGTGGGGCTCTGGAGAGGTAAAGATTGGCAGTAGAAAAGTTCAACCCAGGTCACCAGGAGAGAGAAGCAAGAGAGAGTCTGACGGGTAGATAATGCAGCAAGGAAAGGAAAGGAAAGGGCCCGCAGATGTGTCAGAAGATCTGCCAGAGGGAAAAGAAGACCCTTACTGTGCAACGTAAGAGGGGCCCAGACAACACAGCACTTGCAGAAGGAGAAAGACGTCCTTCGTTCGTTCGTTCATCAGATGTGCATCCTGGCACCCGCTCTGTGCTGAGCATGTTAGGCCTTGGAGACTTAGCATGAATGAGACTTGGACTTCCTGCCCTCTTGGGACTTGAATTTCCAGAGAGGAGAACATATAACATTGGTAAGCATAGACTTGTGGTGCGCACAGCATAGCATACAGGCTTCTGGAATCGCTATATATACTTGGTACTAGTGTAACCTTGTGCGTCAAAACACTTAAGTTGGAAAACAAGTAAAATTCTGCCAGATGGTGGAAGAATAGAAGAGAGGAGTTTGCAATTTACACACATCTTTTTTTTTTTTTTTTTTTAAGTGTATTTATTTGAGAGAGAGAAAGACAGAATCCCAAGCAGGCTCCACACTGTTAGCACAGAGCCCAACACAGGGATCAAACTCGTGAACCTGTGAGATTGTGTCCTGAGCCGAAATCGAGAGTCAGATGCTTAACCAACAGAGCCACCCAGGTGCCCCGGGAGGGGTTTGCAACTTAAAATTGGGTGGCAGGGAAAGTCTTATTAAGGTGATGGTTGAATGAAACTCGAAGGTCCTCGTGTGATCACACCCACGTGGCCAGGAAGCAGCAGGCACCAAAGTCCCGAGGCAAGTGTGTGTGTTATGTGTGTATGTGTGTGTGATCTTTGGGACTAGGTCAAGGCTGGGCCAGGCCTGGTCCCGGGTGCTCAGGGGTCCTGTTCATCACAGTGGGCAGATAGCTCAGAACACTGAGGGCCTGAGGTCGTCACAGGAGCTGCAGGACAGGTAGGCTGGGCCTCAGGAAGAAGGTAAGGGGAGACACAGGTGCCCCGCCAGGCAGTGGCCCAGGGGGTTTTCTGGGGATGGGAGCAGCCCGAGGTGTTCTGTGCTGGTGGTAGAGCCAGTTGAGAGGAGGGGTGTCCCTGAGGGCACCAAGAGACTACCTGATTGCAGGCCTCCTGGTGAGCAAGAAGGGGCAGGCTTCTGAGGACCTGTTTTGGTTCCGAAGTGAGGCCAAGGGAGCATCCCTGGCTGGCTTAGAGGGCATGTAGAGGCCAAGGGAAGTGGCCTGGCTTCTTTGGAGGAGGGGCATAGGTGAGGCTAGACAGTAGAAGCATGCAGAAGCATTCCAGAGCAAGGAAAAGCCAAGTGCAGCTTCAGCTCTGAGAGGAGTTGGTAGGAACCTTTTAGGGGTTTTTGAGGGCCAGGATTGGGTGGGGGGAGGCCTGGCTTAATGTGTGGCCAAACGCCAGGGAATGGGCTGTGAGCTAGGAGGTGGCAAAAGTCCCGGAAACCTGGTCAGCAGAGGCCTGGGTGAGTAACTCGGCTTGGGGGCCGAGTCACAGGAGACCCCAGCCCAGCCCTCATCTTCCCTCCTAGGCAGCCTGCCCCAAGCCCTGGGCCTAGAAACGTGCCCTGTTTCCCCGCCCAGTCCCCCTGGAGTGCCCACACTCCGGGCCCCACAACCCAAGGTGGATCTTTGCTGGAGCCCTGGAGACTTGACGGAGAAAGGTAAAGGCAGGTGGCTGGAGGGGGTTGGAAGCAGCAGTCTGTGCTCAGCCCTGATGGCTTTTTGTCTCTCCCTGCAGAAGAGCTGGTGGGGCGCCTGGCCCAAGCCATCGAGGGTGGGGACGAGAAGGGGGCAGCCCAAGCAGCGGCCACCCTGGCCCGACATCATGTGGCTCTGAGTGTCCAGCTCCAGGAGGCCTGCTTCCCTCCTGGCCCCATCAGGTGAGGTCTTCTTTACCCTGCCATCCCTAGCCCTCCCGGGTCCCCGTCCTCCCTCCTGACCTATACTCTGGCCCAGGCTACAGGTGACAGTTGAGGACGCGGCGTCCTCTGCCCACGTCTCACTGCACGTTCACCCCCACTGCACCATTGCGACCCTCCAGGAGCAGGTAAGCATGGGGTCGGGGGGAGCCCTGTGCGGGGCAAGGGGCCTTCGAGTGACGCTGCCTTGACGCTCCGGCCCCAGGTGTTCTCGGAGTTTGGCTTCCCACCAGCTGTGCAGCGCTGGGTCATTGGGCGGCGCCTGTGTGTGCCCGAGTGCAGCCTCGCTTCCTACGGGGTCCAGCGGGATGGGGACCCCGCTTTCCTCTACCTGCTCTCAGCCCCGCGAGAAGCCCCAGGTCAGTCCTTGGTGTGGATGGGATGAGGAGGGGAGGCGCAGCCCGACACGCCCCTGAGCCCCACCTCCTCTTCCACAGGACGCAGCCCTCAGCGTCCCCAGAAGATGGATGGGGAACTAAGTCGCCTGTTTCCTCAGTCACTGGGGCAGCCCAGAGCTCCTCTGCCAGCCACCTCCAGCCTCCCCAGCCCCCTTCAGGTAGGTGAGGGACTGGGCACCCTGGGCCTGGGATTCTCTGGGCACCAGAAGGAAAGGGTAAGCAGCAACGATTTCCCCACCTCCACAGCCTGGCTGGTCCTGCCCTTCCTGCACGTTCATCAACGCTCCCAGCCGACCCGGCTGTGAGATGTGCAGCACCCAGAAGCCCTGCACTTGGGACCCCCTTCCTGCAGTTTCCACCCCGCTGGCAAAGGTACCAGAGGCTGAGGAAGGGAGGGGGATGGGCAGGGGGATAGGACAAGCAGAATGACTTATCTTTCCCTCACCCCCAGGTCACAAGGAGAGAGGATGGCCCTGTCCCTCCAGGCTCAAGGTCCCTGGACCCCCTCCTAAAACTCTCAGGAGACCTTTGCTGACTGCTTGCTAGGGGTCAAGCCAGGGTTGTGGAGGGGCCACAATCTGGAGTCATTAAAGGCACTCTGAGCCAGCTGAGTACCCCTTCCCTGTGCCTTTGTGCGGATCGATCTGCTCGGAGGATGGAGTGTGGGCATCGCCCCCTTGGGACTCAACTTGGCAGAGGCAGGGCCTGGTCGTCAGCTGGTGGGACAACCCAACCAGGCCCAGGTGACTATACTTAGCCTCCAGATCCCAGAGATCCCGGAAACACATGGGGCTGAGATCTCTTCCCAGAACCCAAGGGCACACGGAGCCCCCTCCCTAACACCTGGCCATGCCTCCTGTTGTCCACCCGGAAACCCTCAGGCACACCCTCTCCTTGCTTCCACCTGGCTCTTGCCCTTCCCAGTGGCCACCAGTCTTAGGCTATTCCAGCCAGGATGCTCCTCATGTTCCCTCCTGGGGAAGCTAGGACCCGAGTGCTGCCACCGCCACCCTCCCCTTGCCCTCACAGCCTGCTCCTACTGCTTGCCTCGTTTGTCTGACCCAGACTCACCCCAGCCGCCCTGTGGGTTGCCAGGAGGTGCTGTCCCAGAACACCTCTACCCTGCCCCCTCCAGTTGTCCAGCCAAGAGATCAGGAGCACACTCTGGGTGGCCTCTGCCTAGCTCTGCCTCCTTAGCACCGCTGCCGGCTGCCTCCCTTCCCCACCTCCAGTGCTGCCTGCCACCTCCCAGTCCCCAGCCTGTACACGGCAGTGTCGGTCACACTGCATGGGACAACCCTGAGAGCTCGAGAGCAAAGGTCTTAGTCCCAGAGTCCCCTGCAAACGTGTGCTCCCATCACACAATAGCTCAAACATGTGTTGAGAAACTTAATTTATTTCCATGATGGGGGCTGAAGGATCTGGAGCTAGAACCTGGTCTCTTGCCCCTTTCCCTCTTGTCCCGAAGAAAGAGGAGCTTGGCCAAGCGGGCCAGCTGAGGCCTGAACAGGTCCAGGGTGGCTCCTTGGCTTGCGGGCCTGTTCAGGCAAGACGGCAAGCAGACGTTGGGCAGGGTCACTTGGGTGGCCGATATGCCAGCTTCCGGCTCTTCAGGACTGACCACTTATGCCGCTTCATGGCATAGACCAGAGGCAATAGCAAGCCCATCATCATCAACATCTGGGGATGAGGCAGGCTCAGAAGGAGGAGGCAGAAAGGACCCCAGCCCATTTCCCAGCCTCTCTCCCACGCCCGGCCATTTCACCTTGAGCCCCATGCGTTTGCGATGGTCATGCTCTGGCTCGGATGCCCAGCGCAGGAAGGTACACACATCCTTGGCTACCTGGGACATGGTAGCTGGGGTGCCTGAGCCAAGAATCAGTGTTAAGGGCTGCCCTTGGGGGTCCCTCCCCCAACCTGGTACAGCCCTAGAGCAATCTCCTCCATGCAGCTGAGATGGGGTCCAGACCAAGGCTTCAAAACCAATGGGACCCCCCCCCTCCCCCCAACACGCAGGGGCCTGGGCTAGACGGGGTTGCGAAGGCTGCCCGTAAGCTGGCTCGGTGCTGGAGCCAAGAAGAGCGCACGACCTCTTTCTGTGCATGACACAGAAAGCATCCCTGGCAGTGGAAAAAGGAAGACCCGGCTTGTCCACCCCCAGGGTGGGGGCTGCTCACCATCGTCATACTCCAAGACCTCAGTGTAGATGGGAGGAGCCATGCCGATGGCCTGGCCAGGAAAGTAGGGGTTGAAATAGAGACCTTCTCGCAATGACACACCGGTGGGCGGCTCGCAGTAGCCGGTTAGCAGGGAGAAGACGTAGTCCTCACCACCGTGCCTGGGACCAGATCCATGCCTCCTCAGCCCTGGCACAAGGTGGACTTTCCTGCCCCCTCCCCACACCGCCCCGCAGGCAGCCAGCGTACCTAGCTCGCACGATGTAGCTGAGGTCAGGGGGCAGTGCTCCGTTGTTGGCTGCTCGAGCGGCCTCAGGGTTGGGGTAGGGCTTGGGGAAGTAGTCAGACAGCTTCCCTGGCCGCATGAACATCTCCCCATCCTCGTTGGGGCCGTCCTGAACCTCCACCTGCCACCAAGAGCCCCGTCACAGCCCTGCCGTCCACCGCAGCCGGAGCCCCAATCCCCGGGGTCCTCCTCATCCCCAGGCCCACACCTCTTCTGCGAGCGCCTTAGCTTCATCTTCTGTGTAGCAGACACCCACCAGGTGGCGGTAGGCCACGTAGTCCATGCTGTGGCAGGAGGAGCACACCTGCTTATACACCTGGAAACCCCTCCGGATACTGAAGAAAGGGACAGGGTTAGGGGCGCCAGGGCCTCCGCCCCACCAGACCGCCCAGAAACCACCCCAGTCAGCCGGCGGCACACCTGGTGTGGTCCAGGGAAGACAGGAAGCCACGGTGGGACCACGGATAGCTGGGGGGGTGCAGCTCCAGGTCACTGGCGCTCACGGCCGAATGCAGAGCCACGGCTAGCCCTGCACCCCCTGCCGCCAGCATGCCCAACGCTGAGAGCATCACTTTCCGGCCCCGGGACAGACCGGCCTTCGACGACAAGGACACTGCCTGCAAGAGCCCCGCTCAGCCAGAACACCACCCGGCCCTACCTGGGGATCTGACTCTCAGCGCCTGCCTCTCCCCACCCATCCACCCGCACCCGCCAGCTCCTGCGGAGCACCACTGCCCACCCCGCCCCAGCCCACTGCCGGCTCCTCGACCGTGATTCGGCCCCGAGGAGGGGGCGCAAGGCATGGTTTTGGATCCGGGGCTGGGGATGAGGTCGATGTAAAGCAAGGGTGCCGGGGCAGGCCAAGGTCACAAGCCGCGGTCCGAGGTCAGGCTGAGGTCACTTCAGGACGCAGGCCGTCTGGAAGGCCGGAGCGGGAGCGGGCCTGGGCGCGCCCCCCGGAGAAAGCCCCCGGCCCCGAGCCGGCAGCGAGCCCGCCCCGCCGCCCCCCACGCTCGGTAACCCGGCGCCTCCTCTGGTCGGGGGAGTGGGCGCCTGGTCCTGCTCCCCGGCGCCCCATATCGGCAGGCGGCGGAGGTCCGGCGGGGGCGCCGGGTGGCGGAGGCCGCTCCCTCGCTGCCGGGCCCGCGCCCAGAGCCTCCCCGCCGTGACCTTCAGGGGCTGCGGGGGCCACACGGCGGCCGGGGCCGCGGCCAGCGCTCACCTGTGGCGTCCGCAGCGGGAGCTGGCAGGGCCGCGCGCCGCACAGCAAACTCCGGGCCCGCGCGCCCGGCAGCCCCGCGCCCCGCGGGCCCAGCACCGCCCCGCGAAGGGAAGCCGCCGCCGCCGCCGCCATGTCGGCCCTCTTCAGCGCGGCCGCTGCTCCCGTCGGCCCCTGCGGCGCCACGGGAGCCCAAACGTCGCGAGAGCCTGGGAGGGCAGGGGCGGGCCGGGGCCTGTCCTTCAGGTAGTCGTGGAAACCGGAAGTAGGGTGGGAACCCGTGGTGTCTTCCTGCGGGCGGCACCTGCTGTCTCGGCCTGTCCGCTGCCCGGAAGCGGTTCTAACGGCCTCGGCGGTGCTTAGTCCTTTACGCTCGGGCCCCTCAGTCCGGCGTCCACGGCATCTTCGAGGCCATCGCTCACTTTCGTCCAGCAATATTTCCAGACCTGGCGCGGTGGCCATCCGTGTCGCAGCGCCTACAGACCCCCAGAGCGAAGGGGCGGCCTGCCGGGGCCAATCAGCAAGGTGGGGTGGGGGTCTCGCGGCCCACTGCCGCGGTCTCTTTCGCCCCGGTCAGGGTCCCCACTCCGGTGGAGCGTGAGCAGTGCCGGAAGGCTGGGGCCTCCGGGCTGCTGTCCCCCACCCGGCCCGGCCCGGCCCACACGCGTGGGTTGTGGTGGCGGTTCACCAGGCTGAGCAGGGGTTTGACAAGGATTAGGCACTTATTATTACCCAGAAACTGTCAGATGCAGGAGCCGTGACTATGACAGCCAAGCGTCCCTCAAAAAATTACGGTCGGCCTTCATTGAGAATGGAGGAGTAAGGACCTCGGAAAATCTGCATCCCCTTCCCCCTCTAAAAGCAAGGAAAAGACTAGCAGAAGTTGTGGGAGTCAACTTTTTCAGAACCCTGGAAGTTAATCAAAGGAGTGCAGCATCCCGACAGTGTTTATTGAAGAAAACTGAATCTCGGTAAGAACAGTGAGTTTTGCGGTGTTCTGGTTAAGTCTACTCTCCAGCCCAGTGGTAACCTGGAAATTACAGCCCACATTCCTGGTAGAATGGAGCAGGGAGACATAATCCTGTAGAGGGAGCAGAACACCTTCCTTGCAAATAATTGCCATGATTTAACTTGTCTGAGGGCTCCCTGGAAGACCCCTCTTACAAAGCTCACTCAGCTTGCCTGGGGCCAATGGTCTATGCCCTGAGGACGTTTGCTGAAGGCAGTTGCAGGCAAGTTGTAATTTCAAAGCTGCCGGGGGCAATGGATAACAGCTGCACCTGATAATAGAGTAACCAAAAAGCTTAAAAGGAAGAGCTGGGGAATACAATGTCCACAGGGATGTTCAAAAGCCCTACATATTTCTGGAATATAGAAGGTCACAAACATAAATAGGGTGTGCACAGGCTCATGAAAGACCTGAAAAAGCATCAAATGCTTACCTCTGGCTGGCCTTGAGGCTCTGCACAAAGGGAAGTGGAGCCTCAGACAGTTGCAAACAGGGGGCTTTAGTGCTGAAAGGCATATGCCCCAACAAGTACACAGAGCTATTTGGGAAAGACTGGGAAGTTTATGGATTTTAGGCATTTAAGAAAATCTCTGTCCGATCATCAGCTGAGCATAGGAACTTTAGTGGCTACACGTGACATTACAGACTAGCCAGAACAAGTTCAGAAAAACCACTACACGAGTTCAACTACTACAAGCAGCAACAACAAAACCTGGCATCTGATTTCCAAAATCACAACATTAAAAATGAAAGGCCTGTAGGACACCAGTAAGCATACCAACCTATGCATAATTCTCAGGAACAGAGAAGAGAAAGGGGCAGAAAGAATATCTGAAAAAATAATGCCTGAAAAGTTCCTAAATTTGATGAAAAACATGAATCTGCACATCTAGGAAGTTCAGTGAACTCTAAGTAGGATAAACTAAAAAGGATCCATACTTAGACACATCATAAATTGTTGAAAGCCAAAGAAAAAGACTCTTGAGAGCAGCAAAAGAGAAGTGATTCATCACATACAAGTGATCCCCAATAAAATTACCTATTTCACATCAGAAACCATGGAGGTCAAAAGGCAGTAGAATGACATATTCCAAGTGCTGAAAGAGTAAACCTACCAGGGGCACCTGGGAGGCTCAGTTGGTGGCAGTATGCGACTCTTGATCTTGGGATTGAGGGTTGGAGACCCACCCTGGGTGTAGAGTTTACCTAAAAATACAATCTTAAAAAAATAATAAATGTAAATGGATTAAAGTCTCCAATTTCAAGGCAGAGATTGTCATAATGGATTTTATACACACACACACACACACACACACACAACTCTATGGTGTCTGTAAGAAACAACCTTTATTTCTTTTTAATTTAAGAGAGAGTGTGCACATACGCATGCACTGGAGCAGGAGGGGTAGAGAAAGAGGGAGAGAGAGAATCCTGAGCAGGCTCCATGCTGTCAGCATGGAGCTGGACTCGGGGCTCGATCTCATGAGCCATGAAAGCATGTCCTGAGCTGAAATCAAGAGTTGGATGCTTAACTGACTGAGCCACCCAGGCACCCCTGTAAGAAACAAACTCTATTATTTATTGTTATTATTATTATTATTTTAAGTAGGCTTTGTGCCCAGCACAGAGCCCAATGCGGGGCTTGAACTCATGACTGTGAGATCAAGACCTGAGCTGAAATCAAGAGTCAGATGCTTAACCAACTGAGCCACCCAGGCACCCCAAGAAACAAACTTTAGAATCAAAGACACAAGTAGAAAGTAAAAATGTGGAAAAAGATATACCATACCAACAGTAATCAAAAGAGAGCTGGAGTGGCTATACGAATATCAAATAGTATAGACTTTAAGACACAAATTGATACTAGAAATAAAGAAGGACATTTCATAATGAAAAAAGGACCAACTCCTCAAGAAGACCTAACAATTGTAAAGGTATGTTTGCCTAACAGCGCCCCAAAATACACGAAGCAAAAGTTGACAGAATGGAAAGGAGAAGTAGGCAATTTAACAATAATAATTGGAGACTTCAATATTCCACTTTCAGTAATTGACAGAACTAGACAGAAGCTCAGCAAAGAAAGAAGAGTTGAAAAACTGAACAATGCCGACTAGACTTAAACATCAATGAACCACTCTTCCAGCAGAAGAGTACATATTCTTCTCAAGTGCATATGAAACATTCTTCAGGACAGGCCATATGTTAGAAAATAAAACCAGTCTCACTAATTTTTTAATGTTTATTTATTTTGAGAGAGAGAGAATGAGCAGGGAAGGGGCAGAGAGGGAGGGAGAGAGAGAATCCCAAGCAGGCTCCCCTATGTCAGCACAGAGCCCGACACAGGACTTCACGTTAGGAAGCCTGAGATTATGACCTGAGCCTAAATCAAGATCAGGCGCTTAACCAACTGAGCTACCCAGTAAATCTAAAAGTAGTAAAATCATACAAAATACGTTTTCTCACCACAACAGAATGAAATTAAAAGTCAGTAACAGAAATTTGGGGAATTCATAAATATGTGAAAGTTACATAACATATTACTTTTAATGTTCTATTTATTTTTGAGGGGGGGGGGGCAGAGGATCCAAAGAGGGCTCTGCACTGAGAGCAGTGAGCCTGATGTGGGGCTCATACCTAAAAACTGTGAGATCATGACCTGAGCCAAAGTCGAATACTCAACCAACTGAGCCACTGAAGCTCCCCTAACATATTGCTAAATAACCAGTTAAAGAAATCACAGGAAAAATTAGAAAATGAGGTGATAAAAACAAAACATACGGGATGTATCAAAAGCAGTGCTAAGAAGAAAATTTAGAGCTCCAAATGCCACTTCTAGGTGTATGCCCAAGAGAAAACATATGTCCACACAAAAACTTGTTCGTGACTGTTGATAGGCACATTGTTCATAACAGCCAAAAAGAGGAAATAATCTAAATGTCCATCAACTGATAAATGGGTAGAGTGTGGCATGTCCATTACATGGAACGTTATTTGGCCATAAAAAGGAAGTTGTGACACATATGTATGAGGGCATTCATATTAAAGTGCAGATTAGGCAAATCTGGAATTCGAAAGTAGATTAATGGTGTCAGGGGCTGGAAGGAGAGAAGTAGGGTACGGGTTGCTTTTTGGGGCAAGGACAATGTTGAGAAGGAGCAAGCACAGGCCTTGGAGACCAAGGTGGGGAGTCTGGTTCTATCCTGGGGGTGATGGGCATCCCCTGAAGAGAGACTAGGTTGACCCTGGGTCCAGGCCTGGGCGAGCGTGCTAGGGGAGAAGGTGTATGTGGGGTGGTAGGTGTTCAGGTTGAATACTGTGACTTAGAGGTGACCACCACACATTCGGGAGGCAGAGGTGACACACTGGGGCCTGGCAGGAAGCAGGAGACAGGACCTGAGCGGGGGCATGAAGGCAGCTGGGGCTTGCAGAAGCAGTTTGGGACAATGGTGTCCAGAGCGGTCCCCAGGTTGTCTACACTGGAGCCTCGGGGGGAGTGGGGGTAACCAGGCAAATGGCTTGAGAAGAGCACAGGAAGTCTGGGGCACCGAGGTGAGTCGCTAGAGGCGTCCCCGGGGCCAAGTAGCGCATCCGCACGGAGCCCGGTTGTGGGGAGGCTGCCTGGTGTTAAGTGGGTGGAGGGCGGCCTGCCGGCTGGCGCCTTCACCTCACCCTCCTGTGCTCACCCCACCTCCCAGCACAGGCGATCCTCTAGCCCCTGCGGAAGCCGTCAGGTCTGCCCCCTGGAGCCTCCTTCTGGACCTCCAGGTCGTCTCCCTCTGATTTCCCTTCATTCAACAAATACAGATGAACATTCTACTGTGTATCTGGCCCTGAGCTGGAAAAGTAGCAGGAAATAAGACAGTGTCCCTGCCCCTCCCCCCCCCCCCATGACACTTCTGTTCTGGGGCCTAGAAAGCAAGCAACAAAGGAGTATGTACTATTAAGTACTGATTATCAACACAATAGTGAAATACTCCCAAATTCACCCAGCGGACACCCTCCTGAGTCCTCACGTGAGCTGGGCTCAGCAATGGTCCCTCTTGTATTGGTCGGAACTAGATCTGAGTGTCAGAAAACTCCAAATGACAGTGGCTTACACACGGTACAAGTCTGTTTCCCTTTCTAGTAGATGAAGCCCAGTTTAGCAACCCAGGGCTGTGTGAAGCCCAGGGAGTCCCTGCTCCTCTCCATCCATTCTCGACACGGGCTGGACCTCATGTCCTAGACACAATTCACGTTCCAACCATCAGTTCCACATCCCTGTGGGCAAGAGAAAGGATGGGGCTCAGAGGGCCAGTCTCTCTGGGTGAGGTCTTTGCTTGGTGTTCACCCTGGAGGCTTCTTTGTTTATCCTGCTGGCCACAGCATAGTCACGTGGCCACACCTCAAAGCACAGGATTCAAAACTGGGCTGTATGACTCCAGAGAACAGATACTGGGTTCAAGGTACAGGCCCTACCACCCCATCAAGTAGAGCGCTTATGTATGACCTATACTCACCGCTATACTCCTGACCTACATTTCCACAGCCTAACATTTCCTTGTTTTAAGAAATGTATTGTACAGGTGACATTGCTGAAAATCAGAATAGAAATCCTGCTTTCCTGACAAACCAACTCTGTCATTCCCATGGTCTCAGAATTTTTTGTACAAAGAGTTCTGCACAAGTTCAGAATACAGTTGAGATGATCTCTGTGCTTCTGCCCCCACTTGTGTGTTCCCTGATTTAATAGATTTTCATGATTTGTGCTTTAAGTGACTGATCAAGGCCAAAGCATGGGGAAAAGGCTTGGGAGGGATTCTGGAATCCTTTGGAAGGGATACTAGCTCACAAAGAGAGAGACAACAGACCAAGGCAAAACAGAGGTTTTTGTGTGTCTTAGAAGACAGGAGGACTCTTGTCCTGTGACTTATCCGAGCACAGGGTTGACAGAAGCCAGCCTGGGAGGCACGCTGGGAGGCTGGGGGCTGCAAGTCTCTTCCCAGCCCCGGGGGAGGCGGGGCAGAACAGTTTGTTCAACATTGAAGGGACCAGAGGTTCCGGCCGGACTTGGGAACAGTGGGCAAAGACAGGCTGCTGGCCCCAGTGGGGTCTCCAACGCCCATGCTGCACCCCCACCCCCAACAATGCTGGACAGAGAGCACGTGGCCCCCTCAGCAGAGAGCCAGCAGTGACCCACAGAAGGTTGGGTCTGGGGGCTAGAGCTTCCTCCCAGACCCACCGTTCTGGGTGTGACACCGAAGGGCCACGGGTCCTGAGCGTACTCCCCAGGCGGGGCAGCTCTGCCTTCCTTCCACACTGAGGCCGGTAGGAGGCTGACTGGTCTAGCCGCCACATCAGGTGCTGGCAGGGGTGCCTTGGCCCTCAAGGAGTTGCCTCTTGACCTGATGTGACCCTGAAAAGCAACATTTTGCTTTTCTCCCCTCCAGAATGGACACTAGACATTCCAGTTCCTTTCAGGGGTCTCGCTACGTGGCCCGCCTGCTCCTAGGCGATGCCGGGTGGGGCTCTACCGCTCCACCTCGGCCCTGCCTCTCATGGGTGGCTGGCCTGGGCCAGTTGGCTCCAGGGAAGCTGGGCGGGTGCCATTCCCCATGCCCCAGGGCTTTTCTGCAGGGCTCCAGCTCAAGCCCTTTTGCGCCTTCAACTCCAGTGCTGAAGACAGAGCAGTGTGGTCTCTGGGCACTTCAGATCCCACCAGGCCCCAAGCCATACCCACCACAGCGTTTCCTCCTACCCGGCACCCTGCCTCCCACTGTGATACGCACGGAGCTCCCATAATGCTCGTGGGGCTGGAGCCAGGGCAGGGTCTACACGTGCCATTTCCGGATGCCAAGCCCAGTGTCCATCCGAGGCTCTCCTTGGAGGCTGATGTGGCTGCTGGGGCCCTCATTCCTGCCAGCAGCAAGTGGACCAGGGCAGTGCCCTCCAGGAAGGAGGTATGTGGGAATGCCAGGCCCTCAGACAGAGCTTTTTACCCATGTGCCTAGGAGCTCCAAAAGGACAGCAGACAGTGGGCCACGAGCCCTAACAGCAGCTGAAAACAAAACACCCGTTTATTTCCCAAAAAGAGAACACCGGGTGCTTGGGGAGTCCCCACCCCGGTCCGTACCACAGGACAGCCACACGTCACTTCCAGAAGAGCACGTTCCAGAAGAGCAGCCAGCAGGGATAGAGGCCCAGAGCCAAGAGCGGAAAGAGCAGGGCGCCGTAGGTGTGGTGGTCCAGCACGCCCTGCGCCAGCGCCACCAGGAAGAGCTGCCAGCCTTCGGCCAGCGACAGCGGGGCCTCCTGCAGCTCCCGCCAGAGGAACAAGCACCCCAGGAGAGTGGCCGCGGGGCTCGTCAGCACCAGCAGGGCGGCATACAGCGGCCTGGGGGGAGAGGCAGGGTCGGGCTGGGCTCTGTGGTGAGGAGCACAGGCCCCGGGTTGGGGGCAGGGCACCTCGTGTGGAGTTCTGTGACGGGGGCTGACCGGCACGTACCGGGGCCCACAGGGGTGGGTGAGCGCGGCAGCGGGCACCATGGTGGCGGCCAGCAGGAAGCCCAGCGAGAAATTGGTGAGGGCAACGCAGGCCAACTGTAGTGCCAGGTAGATGAGAGCCACTAGCTTCAGTGCCATCCAGCCTCTGTCTGGGGCCTGTGCGCTCATCACCCTGCAAGACAAGGGGCTCGGAGGCAGCCGCCTGTGTGTCCAGGGTACCCTCTGTCCCCGCCCGGCCGGCCCGGCTGCTCACCGGCGGGTGCTGTGTGGAAGGGCCAGGCCGGCCGCGTAGATGGCCAGCAGCGTCAGCACCACGGCCTCGGCCTCGGCCACGGGGAAGTGCTGGGTAGCCACGTGTTGGCCCAGCACTGGCAGGACGTAGAGGGCCAGGCCCATGGCCTGTGAGATCAGCAAGGGAGCCACAAGCGAGGCCAGCCCCACGCTCTGCAAGGGCACATGGACACTTGGGACCTGGGCCCTAGGGCCAGGGGGTCCCCAAGGATCCTCACCAACACCCCACCAGTGGAGACTGAGTGGCAGCAGTACCAATCACCGGAACCCCAGGAGCCCTCCCCAGCAGGAGGGGGGCGCCATCACCTGTGCTGGAGGGAGGGGAGGACCAGGTCCAGAAGCGCCCCCAGCCTCCTGAGGGCCCGCTCCGGCCTCATGCAACTGCATCCACAGTTCTAGAGCGTGGTCTAGTCAAGGACTCTGACAAGAGCTGTGATGGGATCTGCCCGGCGGGGGCCCCAGGGCCCATCCCACTCCCCCACTCCAAGGACCACGGGCTCTCCCAGCCTAGAGTGGAGGGGACCCGAGGCTGGCCGCCCGTCAGAGGATATCTTGAGACCAAGGACCAAGAGCAAAAAGCCAGCAGCGGGCATGTAGAGGCCGATGGAGACGAAGCGCGAGAGCGCGGGGAGCACGTAGAAGAAGAAGGACTGGTGCAGGCGCTCCAGAAGGTGGTTGAGCTTGCGGAACATGCCCTCTAGGGCCCTGCCGGCGTGGGGCAGTGTCAGGGCCAGCCGGACCCCCCAGCACCCTCTCGCCCCCCTAAGCAAGGAAGGGGGGAGGACCAGAAGCCACTTACTTGCCCACTGCCACTAAGTCATACTTATACTGTCGGAAGCTATTGATGCCACGTATGGTCAGGGCCTCCACACGGTAGCGCAGGAAGAGGCCGTGAGCGCCATGGGGGCGGCCAGAGGCCTGCTGCAGAGTCATGAGCAGGAGTGTCTGCAGACCCTGCAGCGGCCCGTCTACCGATGTCCAGTCCTGGGGCTGCAGCTTAGAGGGTTTGGGGAACGAGGTCAGATGACCCCCACACAGGTCCCAGGCTGCCCAGGCAGGCGGCCCCCTTACCTTGCCCTGCAAAGTACACAGCAGTCCCCCTTTCTGACAGAAAGTCTGGAAGAGGTTGAGCAGATCGAGATTGGGCAGCTGCCCGTTGAGCCCCTCCACGGCCACATCAAGGCTGGTGACCACGTCGCTACTGAGCTCCAGGGCCAGGGCTGCCTGGATGGCCCCAGCCCGGCCCTGCAGAGGGGATGACTGCATGCCTGTAGGAGCAGGTGAATGAGGTGCCAATGGAGGACTGGCGCATACAGTGGCCCTGAGAGAGGGGCAGGGCAGGGCAAGAGCACCCACCGGTGACGTTGGTGTCGTGGTAGGCCTCAAGCCAAGCCTCAGTGCCCAGAAGGTCCTGCTCTGTCACCAGGAAGATGATGTCTTTGGCCCAGTAAATCTGCCCTGAGGACCAGAAGCTGGTCAGCAAGGCCTGGTACAGAGGCCGAACCCTCCCTTGCCAGCAGTAGCCCCGGAGCCTCACCCCGAAAGTGGGCAGCAAGCGCCAGCAGCAGCCCCACAGCCTGGCTGTTGGTAGAGTCGGGGCCGCAGGGTACAGTGAGCACCAGGGATTCGGTGCTGGCGGCGCGTGGGGCCCGCAGGATGCCATACACGTTGGTACCGGCCACCATCTGTATGCAGTATTGGCGGGGAAGCCTCAGCACCACCCCACCCTAGAGTGCTGAAACCTCTCCCCTTTTCGCCCTAGGATGCCCGTTAGGAATTTCCTGGGCCCCAGGACCTGGCACCACTGAGCTTCCCAGTCCCAAGCCACCCTCTCAAGGTCTTTTTTGGTCCCAGACACATCCTCTCCCCCACAGTACATAGCGCTCGCGGGTCTCATCAGGAAAGGGCAGTTTCCGGGAGAAACTCTGCGTGTAGACCTCCAGCCCCACTGACCGCATCGTCCGCTCCAGCCAGGCCACTGGCAGAGCCCTGGAGGCACAAAGAGAACCTTTAAGAGCTCCCTGACTTTGACCACCACTGTTTCCTCCAGACCCACAGCTCTACCGCTCACCCCGTCTTCCTGCGGTGGGCAGCGAAGTCTCGGGCGAAGCCTCGGGCACGCTCTCCGCCCGCAAACTGCTCCTCCACCATGGTGGAGCCCATGGCGTTCTCCGACATGTATGTGCGCTGGGTCAGGGGCGGAAAAGCCAGCGCCAGGAACCAGGCGATACCCGCCACGTAGCTCAGCACGCTGCAGGGAGAGGGGACGGAGGAGACCGCCGGAGCGTTAGGGGGTTCTGACACCGCGGCCCGTGGCCTCCACCTCTGCACCGGGGGTGGCGGGGGCGTGTGTGAGGGACCTGGCCCTGGAGTCCGGGCACCCGGGACATCGGACGGGAGAGCTGAGCCCCGGGCCTCCTGCCCCGAGCGATGCCGGCGGGAACGACGCGACTGGCGCTAGCAGCCGGAGGGGCCGCCGGCGGCCGCAGCGCCGGGTTCCCCGGGCCCCGCCCTTACCAGAGCGGCGCGTTGAGGCGCAGCACGAGGCGGGCGAGGGCGCGCCGGCGCACCGGGTCCGACAGGAGGCCCATGGCGGGAAGGGGCGGCTCCGGGACCGCGCTCCCCCGGCCGGCTGCAGCCCCGGGGCCCGGCGCCTCGCGCCTGCCCGACGGGAACCGGCGCGCCCGCACGCACTTCCGCTCCCGAAGGCCAACGCGCCGCCGCGCATGCGCGGAACGGAAGCGGTACTCTGGCGGGCCGGAGAGCGGTATCCAGGGGAACTGGCAGGAGGTGTATACCACGCGAGAGCAAAGCAGTGGAGACCGCTGGCTGCTGGCCGGGGGCAGCGAGAAAGCTCCGATTTGCAGAACCAGAGAGGGGATGAATAGGGCGGGAGGGAGGAAAACCGCAGAGCGCGGAGGCTGCTGGCAGTGACAGGTCCGAATGCCTGGGGTGGGTAGACAGGAAGAGGGCTTCCGTGGACCGCGAAGCCAAGGCATTGGCTGATTCGTTTCTGTGGATGTCGGTCAAAAATGGCGGTGAACGCAGAAGTGAAATCAATGTGAGTCCAGCACCGAGGTCATCAGGGCCAGACGACCACAGGGAGGAAGGTGCAGATAGTACCATTGGCCAAAATGGGTTTCAAAGGAGCTGGGACATGTGGAGTAGAAAGTGGGGGGCACTCCTATTCAGATCAAGAGATGCCAGAGACATTAGGGGAGAAGCAGCCCCTGGGGGAGAGCTGCAGGGGCTGGTGTTCAGTGCTCAGGCAGGTGCGCACATGCGTATGCGTGTGCGTGTGCGTGTGTGTGTGTGTGTGTGTAGAGAAGACCCCGTTAGACAACATGTATCTATTGTACTTTTGGAGCCTGAGACTAAGTAGGCCCAAAGGGCTCCTAGGTTGAAAGGGGCCATTCAGTCCAAGCCATAGTCAAGACGATGTGAGACACGGCCTCCACATCTCCATGGTGGGTTCCCAGAGCCAGCTTGAATTCTCCCTCAGCCCTTGTTGAACTCAGGGCCTCGGATGTGCGGGGGTGAAAACAGACTCCAGAGTCTATTGGCTTGGCCATTACAGGCCATGCTCAGCTGCCTTGAACCCTGCCTGGCACAATTGCTCTTCATCCACGGACACACTCCCCCCCACCTTCCTCTTTAGGGTTTGAATCTTGAGGTTGCAGGAAGTATGTATTTCATGTGTGGGAGATGGTCCCCTTTCCCCCCCACCCCCCCCACCCCTGGAGCAAGTACCAAGCCAGGCTGGGAGGGTGTGGAAGTGCTATGGGGCGATCAAAGTACAGCGCACTGTGTGTGAGTTTTATTCCGGGCCCGGGGGGCCAGACGCTCAGTCCCCTAGCAAAATGGAGGCCTCCCGTACATGCTGCCGAACCACACGGTCCAGCAGGGTGTGCACGTCACGGGCAGCCCGGGCAGCAGCCTCCAGCACCTGCTCCAGGTGGTCTTCGTGCAGCCTGGCGTCCATTTCAAGCAGTGCAAGCTGGCCTGAGGCTGGCAGCAGGGCCAGGGCAAGCTGGGGGCCACCAGCTGCCTCCTCCACGTGGCTGAGGTCCGCCAGGGCCGTGCTGTCCACAAAGCCAGCCGAGCAGGCGCACACGAAGTCCCGCATGGGTATCCCGGCGTCCAGCACTGCCAGCGTGGCTGCATTCACGCAAGCTGCGTAGGTCCCACCGTCGGCCTGCAGCACCTGCAGGAACCGCGCCCACCAGCGGCATCAGTGTATCAGGCTCTTGACCGCGGACTCCCAACCCCCACCCCATCCCTCTCCCTCCCCAGGCGGATAGCTGCTGCCTGCTCACCTGCACATAGATATCGATCTGGGAGCGTGGGTGCAGCTGTGTAAGGATGGCCGCCTCGAAGGTCTGACGCAGCTGCAGGCCCATCTCACAAGACTTACGGTCCCCATGTGGTCGCCGCTTGCGTTCGCCCGTGCTGAAGGTCGCAGAACTATACTGACAGTTCACCAGGGCCCTGTCAGGCAGGGCTCGTGCCCGGGAGCCCCGGATCTGGGGGAGGAAGGACACATGAGCCAGCCTCACTCCTGCCAGCTCGCACTACACCTTCCTCTAGCTCAGGCCCCGGACCTCAGGCTCCTTCCCACCCCTCCTCCTTCTTCCAACATCTCAACAACACAGCTACTTTACCTTCAAACGCCCCACAGGAGGGCCACTTGGCCCATCTCTAAGCCATCATCCCCCCTCAGGTCTCCCTGTTTCCCTCCTCGCCTCATCTCCTCCCGGCCCATTCTCCATTTGTAGCCAGGGCCGGTATATTCACAAGTATCAAGTCTGACTTTGTCTCCTCTACACGCTCACATATGGTACTGCCTTCCCAAAGCTTCCCCATCACGTGTGACACAAAATCATAAATACTTTCCCTGGTCTGCGAAGCGGTGAGTTCTCACCTTCCTAGAAAGCCCTCAATCTCACTCTGAGTAACCCCCACCTCCCACCAGCAGCCTTTCCACTCTGCAGACGTGCCGTGTTTGTTTCCACCCCAGTGGTCTTCCCTTCTCCAGCAACGGAGACAAGTCCCTTCGGGGCGCCTGGGTGGCTCAGTCGGTTGAGCGTCCGACTTCAGCTCAGGTCACGATCTCGCGGTCCGTGAGTTTGAGCCCTGCGCCGGGCTCTGGGCTCATGGCTCAGAGCCTGGAGCCTGCTTCCGATTCTGTCTCCCTCTCTCTCTGCCCCTCCCCCGTCCATGCTCTGTCTCTCTGTCTCAAAAATAAATAAACGCTAAAAAAAATGTTTTAAAAAATAAAAAGAAAAGAAAAAAATAAAGTCCCTGTCCTCACGGAGTTAGACTGCCGTCTGAAGTGACCGATTACCGAAAAGCAGGGAAGTGTGTGGTTGTAGGGGAGGGGGCTTGCCACGTGAGGAAGGCGGTCTGGGGGGGCGTCACCCGGGGGATGACGTCAGTGTAGAGAGCAGAGAGAGGACGCGAAGGCTGGAGAGCGCGGGGCGCTTTGAGGAAGAGCAAAGAGGAGGGCAGGGCGGAGGGGAGAGAGGCCGGTGAGGAAGGCGGGGACCACGGTGCACCACGCTGCCAGGACTTTGGCTCTGGAGCCGAGCGAGCGGCGGCGGCCCTGAAGATGGGCTGGGCGGACGCGGCGCGCGCCGGCTGTCGCCTCGGCATCTTCAGCTCAGCCTGGAGGCCCCGCGCACCCCGCCCAGCTCGCGCACGCCCACTCGCCTCGTGCGGCCCGTAGACCACCGCCAGCGCCTTGGTGTTGCCTTGCTCGATGTAGGCCGAGCCGTCGGCCTGCGCGAACACGCCCATCCGCGCCTGGATCTTGCGCAGCTCCCCGGCGCGCCGTCCGTCTACCCGGTAGCCCTGATCCGACAGCAGCTCCAGGCCCGCCATGTCGCCCGGCCGCTAGCCACGCTTCCGCCCCCCGCAAAACTACAGTTCCCGGCGGCTCTGACCCTCACTTCCGACCTCCCGGCGGCCTGCGGTTTCCGGCGGCCGAACGCCCCACTTCCGGCCTCGGAGCACTAGGGTGCCAGGCGGCCCCGCTTGCCCTACTTCCGGCCGCGGGAGTCTTGGGCGGTGCTGACCTGGGCAGGAGCGCTGTGCCCGCGGGCGTTTTGGGGCGCTGTCCCACGGCTGCCAGAGGTGGAGACCGGCAGGGAGAAGGATCCCCCGGCCGCGCCCCTTCGGGTTTGTCGCGGGGGCGGTTTTAACGCTCACCCCCCCCCCCCACCCGCCCGAGACCTCCCCGGACTTTCCCGCACGCGCCTACACCAGGTCCCGGAGGGCCGGGACCTGCCGCGCCCGGCCACTCCTCCACCCCACCTTCGAGGACTGCGCCTGTGCCCTGCCTGCTGGTCCCTGGCCGCGGAGGCTCCTCGGAGGTCGGGCGGGAGAGCGCAGCGCCTGCTGCAGGATGCGGCGTCCCGTCAGCGCTGATTTTCTTGCTCTTCCGCAGCCGTAAAGGCATGCGTTCTCCCAAGCCGAGACACGCTTTGTGTTTTCCTACCGTTTAGGTTTTACATTTGTACATTAAAAAAAATTGACACATAATCTGTACGGTACACACACATGCTCATACTCCTTTGATAGAGCGTTTAAGATTTTCTTTCCCATGTTGGCCGAGTTCTTTCTGTCCCATCCCCTCTGCCCCCACACCCTCTTCCTTACCGTAATAAATAGTTCTTTCCAGGTTTTTCTCCACACTCAAATGTGATCACATGTGAATCAAGCACAGATACACGCCGTTGTACAGTCATGTAGCATTTGGATCTGTGGTGGTTATTACTATTTAATGGGAATCTTATATGCACTTTTCTGTTTTTCACTCAACACCTTATGAAATCCACGCAATCTTGTGGAACTCTCATTAATTTTTGATTGCCAGGATGTATCCCCGCTACTGCCCCACGTGGGCAGTGGGTGCCTGTCGAGGGGCTTAGGCAATGGGGATAGAATCCCACAATGCGGATTCTCTGAATGAAGAGTAAACGTGAGAGTTCCTTTTCCCCCTCTCTTCCCACCAAGAGTAACTGTTACATTTTTACATAATCCTTGCCAGTCCTGAGTGTTACTGACTTCACCTCTCTTTCCCGTATCCTGACTTGGTGTATTCCAGCACCTGGTGGCAATCCCACAGGAGGGAACTGCCAGTGTGTCTATAGGGGGGAGATATGAGGGGTTTTCCTCCCCAGGTACCTCCTGCTCCAGGTGTCTCTGTTTCCCAGTGGTCAAGGCCCCCAGCAGGAGGCTTGTGTCCCCCCTTCCAGCGGCATGACTCAGCTCCTCTACAGTGCTTAGGAAGCCAGAGCCCGTGCTCCAACTTGGAAAGTGGGAAGATGAGCCGAAAGGGTTGCCACACACTGAGAGGAGGTGCTAGGAGGCAGGTGCACAGGCCCCGCTCCCAGCATGCCCTCCGTTTCCATCCAGCTCCCGCAAAGCCGGAAAACGGGCCACCTTTTTCCTCTGAGAATGAAGATACCCTCACCCTTTCCAAAAGGGGTTGCGTGGAGTTTGCATGTCTGTTTATCTCTTGCTGCGTAACCTTAATGACTTCAAATAACAACAAATTATATTATCAGACCTTGCAATCCAGAGGATTGCCTGGGCTCATCTAGGTGGTTTGCACTGGGGATCTTTCCTGCCCGTGGTCACCGTGGACACTGACAGGTGTGGTCTTGAGGGCTTCCTCTCTCGCATCTTTCGTGTTGTTGCTGGCTGTTGGCCAGGGCCTCATCTGGGCCTGTGAGACAGCATACCTACCCACAGCCTCTCCATGCACCCCATGCTTCCTGGAAGCATGGCGCCTGGGTTCTACGGTGACCTCAAAAGACAAGGTGGACACGTGGTGTTTGAAGACCTAGCCCCAGAAGTCACATAGTGTTATTCCCACCAGACTGCATGGGTCAAGGTGGTCACAAAGGTCTTGCCCAGGCTCAAGGGGAGGGACACGGACCCTGCCCCTCAATAGAAGCAGGATTAACATCATGTCCCGAGAAAAGCAGGCAGAATGGACACAGTGTAATAGCAGGAGCCCAAGTCCTGCAAGCACAGCGTCCGCTCCGAGGTGGTGGTCTCTGAGCTGAGTACAGCACAAAAGCTGTGAGTCGGCCACGGCCCTGCCACTGTCCCTGGTCTAAGGCTATGATGGCCATTGTCCTCCGCAACCCCCCACCCACAGTCTCCCTGCCGTCAGTTCTTCGGCCGGACCCAGCTGGTTACTGGTGGTTTGATCCAGCATTTTTCTCTCAGCGGTTTGAGCTCGGATTGTCCCCGTCCTTGCTGGGTCAAGATTGCAGTAGTTGTCCATTGACACAGGTGGAAACCCTACAGGGGTCCCCGCATGTGTCCTGCCCCAGTTGCACACCCAGGACAATCAGAATAATGTTGGTCCTGGCCTGCAGAGCCCCGAGCTCAAAGTGGCTGGGTGATGGCTCTTCCCTCCAGATCAGTGGAACACTTATTGTCCTTCGGTGGAAGCGTCCCCTCCACCCCTGCTTCCAGCCTGGCAGCGTCTCCAGTTTAGGGGGCCATTCCTGCCCCCCTGGATTCTCTGACCCTGTGTTGTAAACACAGGTAGATCCAGGTTTGGGGGGGCCTCACACTTGTACAAATTTGGGAGCTGTGTCGGGAATTCCTGACCACTCCTGGATTCAGGGATTTGCTTGGAGGACTTGTAGAATTTGGCACAGACTGTTGAACTTGTGGCTGAGCTTTATTCCAGAGAACGGGTGGTAATCGGCATCAGCAAAGGAACATGTGGCAAAATCAGGGAAACAAGCACAGCTTCCAGAACCCCCTCCCAGAGACCCCACAGGACACACTCCCAATCCCCACAGCAGCAGGCGGTGACAGCATGTGTGGAATGCTGTCCACTGGGATGCTCACCGGAGACTCAGCACCCAGGGTGTTCACAGGGGGCTGGTCATGTTGGCGCCCTCTGCCTGGCACAAACCCCGATTCCTAATGCCTAGGAGGAAGTCAGGAGATCCCCATAAGCCATATTTATTTGTTGAGTTTAGGCTCAATGGGCCACTCTTAGGGAACGGCAGGAACCTTCCGGAAACCGAAGCTCCCCGACACCAGCTAACCCTGTGAGCACATCTTCCGAAGGAGAGCCGTCTCAGCCCCGCCGTGTTAACTCTTTCCTGCATAGTGCTGTTTTCAACAAATAGAAGACAAAATCATATACGCGAAATTAAGTGAACAGAGTGACAAGAGAAACCCTAACACGTAACGTAAATTTTTAGAGTTCACCAAAAGCACAAACATCACAAAACAAAGAAGATCAACATAATGTCGTGAATTGTCTTCCCGAAATATTTCTCTAACACGTTTCCCTTATGCTTTTGGGGGGTTTTTTCGGTTTGCTTTTTGTTTATTCAGGCAGGAAGCAGGATTTATTGGTGGGCATGAATGGGGACGGGCAGTCTGAAGTTCTCGTGAGTGCAGAGCCCGCCATTTGTCCAAGGGGCCGTGATGAGGGATGTATTTGACCCCATAGCCATCTGGGATGAACGGCTTTTCAGCCACCATGTCTTCAGATTCATCCGCATTAAACTCAGTAAAGCCCCACTTCTTGGAGACGTGGATCTTCTGGAGGCCAGGGAACTTGAACTTGGCCCTGCGCGGGGCCTCCGTCACAGGCCCCTTGTTCGCAGCTTGGTACAGATGGACACGACGACTTGGCCAGTGCGCACCCCCGGCCACTGTGCCCTGGGGCTTTCCAAAGACACCCCGCATACCTGTCTGCAGCCTAGATTGGAGAAAGCATGTGATCAGACATCAATCTCCACTGGAAGCGCTGTCTCCGCGGTCCCTTAGGGCCACCCGTGCAGTCAGTAGGCTGCACACACTACCGGGGAGGCTGCTGTTGGCCGCCATTGCACAGCAGCCTCCGCGGGGAAAGGCACAGCCAGAAACCCTGACACCGAGGACAGCACAGACGCGTCCCGACAGTGTCCCACCCTCAGAGGGGCTAATAGTCGGCTGGGAGTGTGCAGGACCCTCAACGGGCTGTCGCTTTCCCATTAGACTGAAGGGGAACTTGGGAAGATAGGTGAGTCCAGGGTCGTGAGCTCGTTGTCCCAGGCCATCAGCTCTAACATGGGTCCCTAGCGTGCAGCGCTAGCCAGTGGGAAGTAGGGCAAGCCTGGGTAAGCCAGGAGGGAGGTGCTAGCAGAGGGACTCTGGGTGGGAGGGTCCAGGGTCACGGGTCACTGCTGCACGGGTGGGGTGTTTAGCAGCAGCAGTGAAAGCTGTGCAGAGCCACCCGCTGACCCACGGCCACTCCACTCACGGGCATTTGCCTAAGCAAAGCTGTGATGTCTTTTTCTGCTAAGTGCAAAATCTGGGCTTCAAAAAGCAATTAGTGTTACCTATCTCTCCCGGGCAACTACCACACTATCCTGGTCCTTTGCACAGTTCATGATTTTCTGTTGAAAACTGGACACTTAAATTTTTTTTTTAAGCTTACTTATTTTGAGAGCGAGAGAGAGGGACAGAGAGCACATGTGGGGTAGGGGCAGAGAGAGAGAGAGAGAGGGAAAGAGAGACAGAATTCTAAGCACTTTCCGCGCTGTCCGCACAGAGCCTGACGAGGGGCTCGAACTCATGAATTGTGAGATCATGACCTGAGCCCGGATCAAGAATCAAATACTTAACCAACCGAGCCACCCAGGCGCCCTGAAAACTGGACATTTTAGACGAGCCATTATAGTGACTCTGGATTATGAGTAACCAATCCTCCTTAGGTTTGTTGATCTTGCTGTTTTGTTAGTTTATTTGTCCAGTGGCTTCGTTTATCATTATTTTGTTAGTTTTTATGTCTAGTCTGGACAGTTCCGTGAAGTCTATTCCTCCACAGTGCGTAGCCTATGATGCCACTCCTCAGATCCCCACCACCCGGGTCTTATACTGAAGCCTGGCTTCCTAAAAGTCACATGTGGGTCAGGACAGCTTGGGGTTCAGCCACCAACCGGGCAAAGATTGTGCTTAAGCGACCCCCCGCCAGTGAGGTGCCATCCACGGCTGATGGATCGGCGTGCAGCTGAGGAACGCCTCGCGTCCAGCCGGTGTATTAGGCTGAGGGATACCCTCCAAGGCCCCAGTCCCCCAAAGCTATGAGCGTTACCTTACGTGGCAAAAGGAATCTTGCAGGTAAGATTAAGTTGAGGATCTTGAGATGGGAAGATTGTCGGGGATTATCCAGGCGGGCCCTCAGTGTCATCGCGAGTATCCCCTTTAGTCTGGTCACCAAAGAAGAGAAGGCAAAGTGTGGAGACAGAGACCGGAGCGATGTAGCCCCAAGCGCACCGCATGGAACGAATCCCCCCCCCCCCCCGGGGGCCCTCCAGAAGGAACCATTCCTGCCAGCACCTCGATTTTAACCCATAGCACTCGTCTGGAGCTTCTGGCCTCCAGAACTGTAAGAGAATAAATGTGTGTCGTTTTAAGCCTTCGAGTTTGTGGTCATTTGCTGGAGCCTTTTCATAACTTTTCAGCACGAAGATCTCAGCATTGACTCCTACGGCACCACACTCCACACCCAAAGAAAGTCAGTCCTGGGCGGGGTCTGGGGGAACTGGGGGCGGGACAGAGGAAATGCCCCTGGTCTACAAGCGTGTGTTAGGGGGATGGTAGCCTCAGCTTGTCCTGCCCAGTGTGGACCCTCTCACGTAGGGCTGGGCGCCGGGGGGAGGGGAGTCCCCACGTTCTTGGCTAAACCCTGTCAGGATGGAACTTTCATGATTGGGAACAGGGCTTGGGGGGGAGGAAGTTCTGGCTCAGATGCCACACATTCTGCTCTTCTCACCAAGACTTACGAGACCTCCTACGATAAATGCCGTTGGCCCTTTGGTCAAAATCCGGAGTAAGCGGGTCCCACAGCCCTCCTGGAAGTCCTGCCCCTGCCAGGCCTCTCAAGGTCAAGGGTTGATGCAGGCGTGCCGTCACTTCTACCGCATTCTTCTGGGCAAAATAAGGCCCAAGGCCCAGTCCAGACTCCAGGGGCTGATGACCGGATCTCGTTTCTTCCAGGGAGGGCGGTGTGTGTACCTCCCGTGGCAGCCTGTGTTTCGACATCTACCCCCGGGTGCGGACCCCCCCCCCCCCCCCCCCCCGGGCTCCTCGGTAGGTGGGAGGGGCTACTTCTGCGCCAGAGGGGCCGCGCAAGATTCAGCCTCGGGGCCCCGCGTCTGTCGGAGGAGAGTGTGCGGCAGCCCCGCCTGGGCCACAGGTCCTGGATTCCCTCCACCCGGAGGCCGTGCGCCTTTGCCGTTGCCTCAAGTGCAACGGCTGGGCACAACATCAGTGTGTAATTCATAGCTCTCCAAGCCAGGAGTCTTGGCACCACGGTCGCATCGAGACACTGGACTTCAATGACCATCTGATGTGACTTCCTTTCAGCTTGAAGAATTGTCTTTTTGTTAAGTTTGAGGTAAAATGGATAGATAACATTATACAGAAATTTCAGGCATACGATCTTATATTCGACATCTGTATACACTACAAAGTGATCACCACCAGGAGACGACCAATATCACCATACAATCGATCCATTCACACATTTCGCCCCCCCACCAACCATCAGTCTGTTCTCTGTATCTATGAATTTATGTTTTGCTTTGTTCGTTCAGATTCCACAGGAGTAAAATCATATATTTGTCTTTCTCTGCCCAACTTGTGCCCTGTGGCATAATACCCTCAAGTCCATCCATGTTATCAGAAAATAGCAAGATTTTATTCTTTTTTTTTTTCTGGCTGAGTAATATTCTATGAGGTGTGTGTGTGTGTGTGTGTGTGTGTGTGTGTGTGTGTAACATCCTCTTTATCCATTCATCCACTGATGGACACTTGGGTTGTTTCTATATCTTGATGACTGTAAGTAGTGCTGCTATGCACATAAGGGTGCAGATATCTTTTTGGAATTATTGTTTTTGTTCTCTTCAGAAAAGCGTCCAGAAGTGGAATGGCTGGGTCATGCGGCAATTCTACTCTTAATTTTTTGAGGAACTTCCATACTGTTTTCCACAGTGTCTACACCAATTTCCACTCCCACCAACAGTGCGCGAGGGTTGTCTTTTTTCCCACATCCTGGCCAACACTTGTGATTTCTAGCCATTCTAACAGGTGAGAGGCGGTGTCCGTCTCATCGTGCTTTTGGTTTGCACTTCCCTAATAATTAGCGATGTTGGACGTCTTTCCATGTGTCCGTCGGCCACCTGTTTGTCTTTGGAAAAATATCTATTCAGATCCTCCGCCCATTTTTAAATCAGGTTTTTTTTTAAATTGTTGAGTTGTATGACTTCCTTACTTTTTATGAGTTCTTTATATATTTTGAATATTAAGCCCTTATTAGATGTAGGACCTGCAAGTATCTTCTGTTCAGTCGTTACCTTTTCTGTCTGGTTCTGGTTTCCTTTGCGGTGCAGAAGCTTTTTAGTTTCCCATTTGTTTATGTTTGCTTTTTGTTTCCCTTTCTTTGGAGTCACATCCACAAATATATTGCTAAGACCAGTGTTAAGGAGTGACTGCCTATGTTTTTGCCTAGGAGTTTTATGGTTTCAGGTCTTATACTCAGGCCTTTAGTTCATTTTGAGTTAATTTTGTGTATAGTGTAAGATAGTAGTCAAGTTTCATTCCTTTGCATGCGGCTGTCCAGTTTTCCCAGCACCATTTATTGAAGAGATCGTCCTTTCTCCATTGTATGTTCTTGGCTTCTTCATATTAAATGAATTGTTTATATGTGTGTGGGTTTATTTCTGGGCTCTCGGTTTTTCATTGATCTGTGTGTCTGTTTTTATTCCAATACCATACTGTTTTGATTACTATAGCTTTGTCGTATAGTTTGAAGTCAGAAAGCATGATACCTTTGGCTTTGTTCTTTTTCAGGATTGTTTTGGCTATTTGGGATTTTTTTTTGGTGGTTCCTACAAATTTTAGAATTATTTGTTCTAGTTCTGTGAAAAATGTCGTTGGAATTTTGATAGAGATTACATTGAAACTGTAGATTGCTTTGGATAGTATGGACATTTTAACAATAGTAATTCTTCCAATCCATGATCATGGGATATCTTTCCACTTCTTTGTGTTGTTTTCAACTTTCTGTCATCAGTGTCTCATAGTCTTCAGTGTTCAGATTTCACTTTCTTGGTTAAACTTATTTCTAGGTATTTTATTCTTTTTGATGCAATTGTAAGTAGGATTGCTTTCTTAATTTACGTTTTTTATAGGTAATTATTGGTATATAGAAATACCACACACAAAAAAGAAATGTCACAGATTTCTGTAAATTGAGTTTGTATCCTACAACCTTATTGAATGTGTTGATTAGTTCTAATAGGTTTTTGGTGGAGAATTTAGAGTTTTCTATATAGTATTACATCATCTTCAAATAATGACATTTTTACCTCTTCATTTCCAATTCAGATGCTTTTTATTTACTTATCCTACCTTATTGTTATGGCTGGGATTTCCAATACTGTATTGAATAAATGTGGTAAGAGTGGACATTCTTGTCTTGTTCCTGATCTTAGAGGGAAGGCTTTCAGGTTTTCACGGGTGAGTATGATGTTAGCCATGGGCTTTTCATATATGACCTTTATTATGTTGATGTTCCCACTATACCCAGTTTGTTGAGAATTTTGATCATAAGTGGATGTTGAGTTTTGCCAAAGGCATTTTTTCACATCTATTGAGATGATCATATGAATTTTCTTCTTCCTTTTGTCAATGTAGTGTATCATGTTGATTGATTTGTGGATGTTGAACAAATAAATAAATCCTACTTAATCATGGTGTATGATCCTTGTAACGTATTGTTTAATTCAGTTTGTTGATATTTTGCTGAGGATTATTGTATCTATGATTATAAAAAAATATTGGCCTATAATTTTCTTTGTTGTTGTTGTTGTTGTGTCCTTGTCTGTTTTTGGTATCAGGGTAATGCTAGCCTTGTAAAAGGAGTTTCAAAGTATTCTCTCTTCTTCAATTCTTTGGAAGAGTTTGAGAAGGATAGGTATTAAATTTTTTTTTGTATGTTTGATAGAATTCACCAGTTGGGGGCGTGGTGTGGAAGAATTCACCAGCAAAAACATCTAGTCTTGGACTTTTGTTTGTTGGGAGGTTTCTGATTACTGATTCAATCTCCTTACTAGAAATAAGTATATCCAGATTTTCTATTTCTTCCTGATTCAGTCTTAGAAAATTGTATGTTTCTGAGAGTTTATCTATTTCTTCTAGGTTGTCCAATTTGTTGACATTTAATTGTTCATAGTAGTTTCTTATGATTCTTTGTATTTCTGTGGTATCAATTGTAACTTCTCTTTCTGCCTGTCTTTATTTGATCCCTCTTTTTTTTTTCTTGGTTAGTCTAGCTAAAGGTTTGTAGGTTTTTATCTTTTCAAAGAACCATTAATCTTTTCTATTCTCTTTTTAGTCTTTATTTATTTCTGCTCTTATCTTTATTATTTCCTTCCTTCTACTAACTTTAGGCCTTGCTTGTTCTTTTTCTAGTTCTTTTAGGTGTAAAGTTAGATTGTTTGTTTGAGATTTTTCTTCTTGAGGCAGGCCTGTACTGCTATGAACTTCCCTCTTAGAACTGATTTTGCTGTATCCATAGATTTTTGGCATGTTACATTTTTTTAAAGTTTATTTATTTTGAGAGAGAGAGAAAGTGCGAGTTAGGGAGGGGCAGAGAGAGAGAGGGAGGGAGAGAGAATCCCAAGCAGGCTGCACACTGTCAGCATGGAGCCCAATGCGGGGCTTGAACCCACGAAATGTGAGATGATGACCTGAGCCGAAGTCAGATGCTTAACTGACTGAGCCACCCATGTGCCCCTGACATGTTACATCTCTGTTTTCATTTGTCTCTAGGTGTTTTTTTTGTATATCTTCACTGACTTATTTGATGACCCATTGGTTGTTCAGTTGCATGTTGTTTGATTTTTAAAAAAGATTTTCAGTAATCTCTATACCCAATGTGGGGCTCAAACTTATAACCCCAAGATTGAGAGTTGCCACCCAGGTGTCCCTATTTTTAAACATTTTTAATGTTTATTTTTATTTTTGAGAGACAGAGAGAGAGAACATGTGAGCGGCGAAGGGGCAGAGAGAGAGGAAGACAGAGAATCTAAAGCAGACTCTGTGCTGTCAGGAAAAAGCCAGATGTGGGGCTCAAACCCACAAACCATGAGATCATGGCCTGAGCCGAACTTGGATGCTCAACCAGCTGAGCCACCCAGGTGCCCCCAAGTTTTATTTTTAAGTAATCTCTATACCCAACATGGGGCTTGAACTTACAACCCCAAAATCAAGAGTCACATGCTCCATGGACTGAACCAGCCAGGTGCCCCCATGTTTTGTATTTTTTATGTCACATTTTACATATTTTCTATTTTTTGTATCCCTTAACTATTTATTGTAGTTTTATTCCGTATTACTTTCGTCTTTTAACCTTCATGCTTGCTTTATGAGTGATTGATCCAGTATCTTTACTATATATGTACATTTCCAGTGAGATTTTTACTTTCATATGTTTTCTTATTATTAATTAGTGCTATTTCTTTTCAGTTTTAAGCAGTCCCTTTAATATTTATCATAAGTCTAGGGGCTCACGGGTGGCTCAGTCAGTTGAGCATCCAACTCATGTTTTCAACTCAGGTCATGATTTCATGGTTCTGGGTTCAAGCCCCATATCGGGCTCTGTGCTGACAGTGCAGAGCCTGCTGGGGATTCTCTGTCTCCACCCCCTCCCCCTCTCTTTCTCTCAAAATAAATAAATAAACTTAAAAAGATTATCATAAGTCCAGTTTAGTGGTGATGAACTTCCTTAGTTTTTCCTTATCTGAGAAACTCTTTTCTTAAAGTTTATTTATTTTGAGAGAGAGAGAGAGCACAAGTGGGGAGAGGCAGAGAGAGAGAGGAACAGAGAGAACCCCAAGCAGGCTCCACGCCATCAGCTCAGAGGCCAATGTGGGGTCCATTTCACAAACTGTGAGATCATGACCGGAGCCCAAATCAAGAGTCTGATGCTTAACCGACTGAGCCGCCCAGGTGCCCTTTATCTGAAAAACTCTTACTCATCCCTTCAATTCTGAACAATAACCTTGCTGGAGAGAGAATGCTTGGCTGGACGTTCTCTCCTTTCAGCACTTTGAATATGTCATGTCATTCCCTTCTGACCTGCAATGTTTTTGCTGAAAAATCTGCTGACAGCCTTATGGGGTTTCCCTTATAAGTAACAAGTTGCTTTTTCTTGCTGCTTTTAAGATTCCCTCTTTAACCTCTACCACTTTGATTATAGTGTGCCTTGGTGTGGATCTCTTCAGGTTCACCTTATTTGGAACTTTCTGGGATTCCTAGGCCTGGATGTCTGTTTCCTTCCCCAGGTTGGGGAAGGTTTGAGATTATTATTTCTTATTTCTTCAGATAAGTTTCCTGGATCTCTCTTTCTCTTCTTCTGGGATCCTCATAACACAAATGTTATTTTGCTTGGTGTTGTCCCAAAGTTCCCTCAAGTTATCTTCACTTTTTAAAAATCTTTTTTCTTTTTGCTGCGGTGTCTGGGTTCCATTGTTTTATCTTCCGGCTCACTGTTCCATTCTTCTGCTTCATACAGTCTTCTGTTGAGCCCCTCTAGTATATTTTTCAGTTTAGTTGTTGTATTCTTCTTTCTGTGACTTCTCTTTTGTACTTTGGTGTATTTTTTATCTTTGTGTTGAAGTTTGCGCTGTCTCACCCATTCTTCTCCCGAGTTTGCTGAGCATCTTTGTGACCATTACTTTGAAATCAGATTGCTTATCTGTTTCATTTAACAGATAAGGTTTTGCTTTCTTCACTCATTGGGAACATATTCCTCTGTCTCCTCATTTTACTTGACTCTCTGTATTTGTTTCCATGTATTAGGCAAATCAGCTGCCTTCCCTGGTCTTGAAGGAGTAGCTTTGTGTAGAAGATGTCCTGTGGGATTCAGAAACACTATCCCCTCTGGCCACCAGAGCCAGGTGCTCAAGCAGCGTCCTCTCTGTGAGTGACAGGAGCCCACCTGCTATGGTGGGGTCACACTGTGGCTTAGAGGTGGGCGGGGCTCTCACCTGGCCCAGCTGTGGAGTGGTCATGGTGGTGGTGGGTGGGCAGGACCCTCAGCAATCTGTGCTCTCTGGTGCTAATGAGTTAGAATCAGATCACAAAAATGGTGCCTGTGGTAGCTCTGTCTCTGGACAGAGTCTCAACAAATAAGTTCCTTCCTCTCTGAAAAAAAATTTAGGATTAGTAAATGGGTCTCATTCATATATGGTCTACGTGCCTTTCAAGCTGGTGTTTTTGCACTGGGTCCTGGGGTGAGTCAGTCTGTGTGTGAAGTTTTTTTTTTTTTTTTTTTTTTTGTTTTTCAATGTTTATTTTTGAGAGACACAGAGAGACAAAGTGTGAGTAGGGAAGGGGCAGAGAGAGAGAGGGAGACACAGAATCTGAAGCAGGCTCTAGGCTCTGAGCTGTCAGCACAGAGCCCAACAGGGGACTCAAACCCAAGAACCGCGAGATCATGACCTGAGCCAATATCAAGAGTCAGATGCTTAACCGACTGAGCCACCCAGGTGCCCCTCCTCTACCTGTTTCAATGCTGCCATTTAATCCTTTGTTGTGGAGGCTTTGTTCATCCAGCTTCCAGGGCTTTTTCAGAAGACATTTCTCCACGTGTAGTTGTCAATTTGTTGTGCCCTTGGAAGGAGATGACTTCAGGATCTTCCACGTGTCCATGTTGTGAAGAACTTTCTTTAATATTCCTCATAAGATAGGTCTTCTAACAGCAAATTCTCTGTCTTTGTTTATCTTGGACTGTCTCTATTTTACCTTAATTTCCAAAAGATCAGGGGCGCCTGGGTGGCGCAGTCAGTTAAGCGTCCGACTTCAGCCAGGTCACGATCTTGCTGTCTGTGAGTTCGAGCCCCGCGTCAGGCTCTGGGCTGATGGCTCGGAGCCTGGAGCCTGTTTCCGATGCTGTGTCTCCCTCTCTCTCTGCCCCTGCCCCGTTCATGCTCTGTCTCTCTCTGTCCCAAAAATAAATAAACGTTGAAAAAAAAATTTTTTCCAAAAGATCATTTTCCAGAATCTAGGATTCTTGCTTGAGTCATTCTTTCCGGAACTTGGAGTATGTCATCTGGTTTCCTGCCTCTGTTGTTTCTGATGGGGAGCTGGGTGTTCATCTTATTGTTGTTTTCATCTGTGAGGAGTCATTTTAATCCTGTGACTTTGGAGGTTTTCTCTTGGTCTTTTAGTGTTGTGACTGTGATATGCCAGCTCCTAGAGGCCACCCGCACTCCTTGCCACGGGGCCCCCTCAGCAGTGGGGACTCTCCCGGGCATGGAATCTCCTTCACCAGGAAGAGACCTATTCTTTTAAGGACCCACCTGATTCAGTGAGTCTCATCCAAGGTAATCTCCCTTTATTCCTCAGCTGTGCCACATAAATAACCGAATCATGGGGTAAAATCCATTTTATTCCGGGATTATGCAGGGCCCGTGACCTTGGGGGCCTTAGTATTCTGCTCACGGACCAGTCCCGGCCGCGACTGCCCTGAGCCTGTCACGCCCTTGAGGTAAGATCTCTAGTCCTTTCGGAAATACTCTACTCCATCATGGTCAGAATCAGGACACTTCCTAGTTATAGGAACTATTAAAATTGTCACCACATCCTTTGAGATTGAGCACGGGTCCCACCCCGTCCCCTGGGGCACTGCTGTCAGCCTCCCCTGCAGTCTGCTCTGTGAAGACCCCCGGAGCTGGCCAGGCCACACTGAAGCAGCCGGGGAAGGGCGTGCAAATCCCAGGAGGACTTCGGGTCTACAAGTGGCAACTGTGCTGAGCGGGTCAGCAGGCAGGAGATGATGGCGAAGTAAACGCCAATCATAATACAAGGAAAGGACAGACAATGACAGCGGAAGCAGAGAGCTGTGCCGGTAGAGGGCACATCGCATGAAAGAAGGAAGTCCTTCGTATGCTCTAAAATGTAAGCTGGGTGGTTACTCTTTGGGGTGGTTCCCCTGCGGCGGGGGCGTGCCGTGGGGCCTGCGGGGTATAGCATACTTTCCGGGCGTCCTGCCCTCCACCTGACACAGCTGCCCCCTGCCATCCCTGCCCCATCTCTGTGCCTCCAGCCCTGTCCTGATGCACTTGCCGACTTAGCTGCGTCCCCCCGGCCCCGGCCCCCCCCCCCCCCCCCCTCGCTGTGCAGCTCCTGCTATTTCTAGGCCAGAGGCGCCCCTCCCGTGGGGCAGCTCAAACAGCCACTGTCCTGACCCCTTGAGATGTCCTGCTGGCTGTGTGACCACCTTGGGGACCGAGCCGTCGCCCAGCCCCGTGAGCTGGCACGGGCAGGGGGGGATGCTGCAGCTGGGGGCCAGTGGGCAGCCAGATGGGGGATGGGGAGGCTTTTACTCCCACTCCCTGCAGCACCTCCCTGCAGCACCTCTGTGCCAGGCTGGCATAAAGAAGCTTCTGTCCTCCAAGAGGGGCATCCCAGAAGGACTCCAGGCTCTCGGCAGGTCTGGGCTCCTCTAGTCATTTGGCCCTCAGGGACCAGAGGTCAGAGGTCAGGTGTGCCCTGCTCAAGGGGCCTTGGCTCTGACACCCGGAATGCGGCTGAGGCCCGGGTGCAGGGGCGGCCGCTGACCTCACAATGACGGGGTCCGCTACTCCTGGCCAGGCGACAGCTGCTGGCAGCTGCCCCCCCTGCTGCCGGGCATGTCCCCCCTCAGCAGCTACGAGGGTCTGCGGCGGGAGATCCAGCGGCTGGCCCAGGAGAATGAAGAGTTGCGACGGCTTGTGCGGCTCATCCAGGAGAACCAGGAGCTGAAGCTGGTGCTCCAGACCCGGGGCAGAGGCCTGGGCTTCTGTGGCTCCGGGCTCCTGGCCGAGGTGGCCACCAGCCCCCGGCTGCCCCGGCGCAGAACCATCAAGTTCAAGGATGCCGAAAGAGGTGAGGAGCGCCAGGGCCCGCGGGGGCTCTTCTCAGATGCCCACGAGGCTTCACTCATTCAAGCTTGTGCCAAGACAGGGGAAAGCGGCGGGGGCAGGGGGGGCAGGGGGTCCCTGCTCCCATGGGGCGATGGCTCGTCAGGTGCAGAAGGTGCTGAGGAGTGATACGGGGGCCGGGGCCTCTTTAGGAAGGCAGCGGGGAGAAAGTAACATCTCCGAGAAAGTAACATTGGAGCAGGACTGGACCAAAGTGAAGGAGCCACAAGGCTGGGGTAGAGCTGAGGGAATGGTCCGTGCAAAGGCCCTGAGGTGTCAGCGGGTCGAGTGTGTTGAGGCACAGTGCTAAGGCCAGCGTTGGTGGAGTGGAGAGCAGATGAGGACCAGGAGGGTCTTCTAGGTCGGGGTCGTTCTCCTGGTGAGAAATCACAGGCTTGGCTGAAAGGGGGAGTGAACAGTGCCGGGGGCTCTGGATATACTTGGGCGGGTTGGGCGTGCCGGTGGGAAAGTGGCACTTGAAGGCAGTTCCTAGGGTTTGAGCAGTGCAACTGGGGCGCTCCCCCTGGCACAGTCAGGCTGAGGGGACCCCAGCTCTCATGGGGACAGGCACCACGCTTCCCGGAAGCCTCTGGCTGTGCAGATCCACCGGGAGATACAAGTGGCCAGGGAGCGTGTGGGCCATGTCAGTCCTGGCACAGTGTCCCGTCCCTGCTTCTGAGGGCCCGGAGATGTTAACAGGCAGAGAATGGTCTCTGGAGAGGCGGTTCAGGGAGTGTGGGCTGCTCCATCAAAACACCACAGGCTGACGACTTCAACAATCCACTTCCCACAGTTCTGGAGGCTGGAAGTCGGAGATCAGGGCGCCGGCACGGTTCTTGGCGAGGCTCTCTTGCTGGCTGAGAGTTGGCCACTGTCCGGCTGTGTCCTCACATTCTGGAGACAACCCCTTCCGTCTCTTGTTATAAGGGCACTAATGCCATCATTGGGACCCATTCTCATGACTTTGTCACCCCCCTAAGGTCCGGTAGGCTTCAGTACAGGAAGTTAGGCAGGACACAGTTCAGGGCAGAGCAGAGGGGAACTTCTCAGGACACACGCGCCAAGAAGATGTGGTAAAGGAGGCTGGCAGGAGGGAGTCGGTGAGGCGGGTCAGGACCCCATGCAGAAGGGGCTTCCCGGAGACAGAAGTGGGGAACGGGTGGACGCACAGGGAGGCCAGAGGCCTGGGCACTGGGGCGGCTCAGGGGGCTTCTCTGGTCTTGCCTGATGTGATTTGTGAGCCTGGAGGCTAGTGGAGGTGGCAGGGGGCCCTTCCACGGACGTGCACCCTGAGGAGCAGAGTGCTTGCGGTGCTGCTGGAGGGGTGTGGGGGCGGGGCCTCTAGAAGACACGGTTGGGCGCTGAGGGTCACCAGCCGTGGGCTGAAGACGGGCGTGGGGGCGGCCAGGCTGATGCAGTGAGGAGGCCTGGCTGAGACCACAGGCAGCCTGGCTGAGTACGCACCCCAGGGGTGGTGGTGTGGCTGGGTTGTTGGAAGCCTCTCCGGATGGACTCTCAGCTGAGCATCAGGACGAAGACGCCACGTGGGGGAGTTGGCGGAGACGGGCAGGTGGGACAGTCACCCAGTGATGGGGGAGAGTGGGCTGGATGCACCTGCTGTGGAGGCGTGAGTGGAGACACGGTGGGGGCTGCAGGCGGGGGTCCTGCCTGGAGTGGGGCCGCCGACCGCCATCTCGTGGTTACCTCAGAGCCGGGGAGGGTAGAAGTTCCTGTGCGGTGGCCACAGTGACGGTCTAGGCATCCAGCTGGACGTGAGGGATGGGGAAGGTGACAGGGAGGTCAAGGGAGTGGGGGTCTGGGGTCAGTACCTTGGCTGGCACCTGCCGCCGGGGGCACAGTCATCTGGGCACGGTCACAGCCCATCCTCCGCGGCGCGCGCGCAGGGCAGCTCAAGTCCTAGGTCCAAGCAGGGCTGGAGGTGGGGAGAGACCGACGGGAGCCTGCGCTGGTGGGAGAGGCCACGGGCCACCGTCAGAAGGCGTGAGGTGGGGTCGGAGGCCACAGACACTGCCACTGCCCTGAGTCGCTGAGTCTCTTGTGTCTTTCTTGGTGCAGTTCTTTCCAAACCCCTCACCCCCCACCACGTGCACAGAGGCTGCAGAGGCGCTGGTCAGAAGGGAGCCCCCGCTGCTGCCCGGGGTGCGGCCCCACCTCGCTCTCACCTCCAGCGACCAAGCAGGCCTCCAGCGCCAGCAAGGCTCCCAGGGGAGGGGGAAGTCTGGGGCGCGTGGGTGGGTGCCCCTGCCTGTCTGGCCATCTGGCCTGGCACCTTGGGTGAAGCCCCCTTCACCCGCTGTTCCCTCTGCTTGGGTCTCCCCCCTCGCCCCATCCCCTCTATTGGCCCCTGGGAGCTCTAAACGGCCTGCTCCAGGCCCTGCACAGTTGGTGTCCACTCCGAGCCTGGACACCTTCTGCCCGTGGGGAGACAGGCCAGGGTGGGGCACGCTTCGCCTCATCTTCAGGGCACCGGCCACGGCTTCTGGGGACATCGGCCCTGATGTTGTGAGGGTCCCGGGGCGCCCAGCCTGGGCTGTGGCAAGGCTGGCCCTGGGTGGGCAGCAGCGGGGTTGACGGCTGCGGAGGGGCCCTTGCCCGCGGCCCCTCCACGACCCCCCTCCCCAGCCCCGTCCCTCACGGCGTGACTGCCCCGCGCCAGGGTGCAGTCCGAGCTCGTCTGGGCTCTTACTTCTTCGGAGGGTGGCCTGCTCCGCCTTCCCCGGGGCACCTCGAGTGGCCGGCTGAACCGAGGTGGCCGGCGGCCGGGGACGCGCCAGCACGGAGCCGCCCCTGGCCCAGCTCGGCCCCGCGCCCCGCGGTCCCCCGGCGTGGCTCCCGGCGGAGGAGGGAGGCGGCTCCCGGCGAGCCGAACCTGACGCAACCCGGAGGGCCGTGGGCGGCGGGACCGGTCGGGCAGGGGGCGGGCCCCGCTTCCGGGCGGGGGGAGGGGGGGGTGCGGCGGGCAGGGCCGGGAGGGAGCGCGGCCCGAGCGGACCGCGAGCGCCTGGGAGCCGACCCTCCAGGTGGGCCCCGCACCCGGACCCTCCAGCGCCCCGCTTCTCCCCGCTTCTCCCCGCCCCCGCCCCCCCGGCCGCGAGCCCCGCCCCCTCCCCGGCGCAGGCCCCGCCCCGTGCCCCCTGTCCCACTCGGCCTGGGCCCCAAGGTCGAGCGACTGGGGAAGTCACCTGCCCCCAGCCCCCGTACCTCCTCGTGCTATAGGAGCCCAGACCCACCAGCCCGTGGGCTCCCCGGGGCGCCTCCGCCTCTGGCGGGTCCGGGGATTTGCGCCGCAAGCCGGGGCCCTGAGACCGGGTAACGGGGGGCGTTAGGTCTGGCGCCCCCACCTGCCCGGCTGCGGCCGCGCCTCAGGCGGCGCTCTGAGCTGGGCCTGCAGCCCCGGGCTCAGCCCCGAGCGCCTCCTCCGACCTTCCCCCCCCCCCCCCCCGTCCTTGCTCTCCTCAGCCCGGCTCTGCCCAAGGCTACCAAGCCGCGGGTGACCCCCGGGCCTGTCGCCTGATCTGCTGTCTCCGTCCAGTTCTCCCAGGACTGCCGGCTGAAGAGTCATTGCTGGACTCCAGCCCTGTCACCATGGGCAGCCCCGAGGGGCGTTTCCATTTCGCCATCGACCGTGGAGGCACCTTCACAGATGTCTTTGCCCAGTGCCCCGGGGGGCAAGTGAGGGTCTTGAAGCTGCTCTCAGAGGACCCCGCCAACTATGCAGACGCCCCTACTGAGGGCATCCGCTGCATCCTGGAGCAGGTGGCCAGGGCAGGGCAGAGGGGTGGGCTGGGGAGGGACCTGGGACCGGGGCCTGACACCGGACCCTGTGGTTCCCAGGAGGGAGGCGTGCTGTTGCCGCGGGACCAGCCGCTGGACACCAGCCGCATTGCCAGCATCCGCATGGGCACCACGGTGGCCACCAACGCGTTGCTGGAGCGGCGGGGGGAGCGGGTGGCGCTGCTGGTGACGCGTGGCTTCCGAGACCTGCTGCACGTGGGCACCCAGGCCCGAGAGGACCTCTTTGACCTGGTGAGCGCACCCACTCCAGCTGGTGGCTGCATCGTGCAGCTCATGGTTTCCCAGGGATGCCTTGGCCCCTCGGGAGGGCAGCCCTTGGAAGGGTCAGTGTTGGCCCCAGGCTAGCAGCTTATAGGCGGAGAGAAGGTTCCAGACACTCCTAGCAGGCACTCTGTCCCCCAAGCCCTCAGAGAGGTCACAACGTCTTGTTCCTGTCTGTCACCATGCCCTGTCCTGGATCCTGGGTGTGGAGCACCCCAAGACATACTGTTCGGGGTGAGGGGTAGGAGCCACCTCCACTCTCCCACTCCCCTACCCCCACCCCGACTGCTGGGCTCCTCCAGGGAGCTGCCCTTGCGGGGGTGGCAGTTGGCTGCACTCAGGTGCCTGGGGGCAGACAGCCACTCCTTGGGGGTGGGGGGGCCTTGCTGGGGCTGGCCCCGTCTGTGTCTCCTGGGCCTATGGACTGGACTGCCCCACCCGCGCAGGACCCCAGCAAGGACCCTCGGGCCTGGGTGTCCTCTGAGCCTCTGCCTGTCCCCAGGCCGTGCCCATGCCTGAGGTGCTGTACGAAGAGGTGCTGGAGGTGGACGAGCGCGTGGTGCTGTATCGCGGGGAGCCAGGTGCAGGGACACCTGTCAAAGGTGCGGGTGCCTCAGGGCTGGGGGCACGGGGGCAGCAGGGTGGGCCTTTGACGGATGGTAACGGGCCTCCCGGCAGGCCGCACGGGGGACCTGCTAGAGGTGCAGCAGCCTGTGGACCTTGGGGCTCTGCGTGGGAAGCTGGAGGGACTCCTGTCCCGAGGTGTCCGCAGCCTGGCCGTGGTGCTCATGCACTCCTACACGTGAGCGTGGCTTGGCCGGGGCTCTGGGCGGTGGGCCGGAGGCCGTGGGCAAGAGGCGAAGCGCCGTGGGGTTGTCATTACAGGTGGGCCCAGCATGAGCAGCAGGTGGGCGCACTGGCCCGGGAGCTGGGCTTCACCCACGTGTCACTGTCCTCGGACACCATGCCCATGGTGCGCATCGTGCCTCGGGGGCACACGGCCTGTGCCGATGCCTACCTCACCCCCACCATCCAGCGTTACGTGCAGGGCTTCCGCCGTGGCTTCCAGGGCCAGCTCAAGGTGAGGCCCCCTGCCGGCCTGCTCCGCCCGCCCCACCCCTGCCTGCCTGGCCCCTTACTGGCTGCCGCTCTCCCACAGGACGTGCAGGTGCTGTTCATGCGCTCCGATGGTGGCCTGGCGCCCATGGAGTCCTTCAGCGGCTCCCGGGCTGTGCTCTCTGGCCCTGCTGGGGGTGTGGTTGGCTACTCGGCCACCACCTACCGGGTGGAAGGCGGCCAGCCCGTCATCGGCTTTGACATGGGAGGTACGGAGGCCGGACCGGTGGGGTCAGGAGGAGTCTCCACCGCGGCCCCGGGGGCTGAGCAACGCTGGGCGTCCAGGTCTGTGCGGTGACTCCTCCCACCTCTCTCTCCTCCAGGCACATCCACCGACGTGAGCCGCTACGCTGGGGAGTTTGAGCATGTCTTTGAGGCCAGCACGGCTGGTGTCACCCTCCAGGCCCCTCAGCTGGACATCAACACAGTGGCAGCTGGTGGGGGCTCCCGCCTCTTCTTCAGGTCAGCCCCTGCGCCTGGGTTGGGCACTCCCCTGCCCCCGGCCCCCAGCCCTGCCTCCCAACCCACCTCTAAGTCCCATCCTCCCTGCCCCAAAGGTCCGGCCTCTTTGTGGTGGGGCCCGAGTCTGCAGGAGCCCATCCTGGCCCCGCCTGCTACCGCAAAGGTGAGAGCTGGTACCTGCCCCGCCAGGCCCCTTCGCACGCTGCCCAGGCCTACCTCCGCCCCCCCACCCCCACCCCGCCGCCCTTCAGCCCTGACCCTGCTGCCCAGCCCCCAACCCCCACACCCTGCACACCTCCCAGGGGGCCCCGTGACGGTGACGGATGCCAATCTGGTTCTGGGTCGCCTACTGCCTGCCTCCTTCCCCTGCATTTTTGGGCCGGGAGAGGACCAGCCACTGTCCTCTGAGGCCTCCCGAAAGGCCCTGGAGGCCGTGGCCGCTGAGGTCAACAGCTTCCTGACCAACGGGCCTTGCCCGGCCTCCCCGCTGAGCCTGGAGGAGGTGGCCATGGGGTTCGTGCGTGTGGCCAACGAGGCCATGTGCCGGCCCATCCGCGCACTCACGCAGGTATGCTCGCCTTTGCCCTCGCCTTCGCCTGCCCTGCCCCCCCACCCCCTCACCTCCCACTCAGGCAACCCCATCAGGGTGAGGGGTGGGGGGCCAGACAGGGCAGGGTGCGCCACCGACCCCCTCTGGCTTCCCAGGCAAGAGGCCACGACCCCTCGGCCCACGTGCTGGCTTGCTTTGGGGGAGCTGGCGGGCAGCACGCGTGCGCCATTGCTCGAGCCCTGGGCATGGACACTGTGCACGTTCACAGGTACGTCTGGGAGTTCACAGTACGCCTGCCGGGGGTGGGGGGCTGGCTTTGGGAGGCACCCCCACGTAGCCGAGGCCCCCCGTCTACGTAGGCACAGCGGGCTGCTGTCAGCGCTGGGGCTGGCCCTGGCGGACGTGGTGCACGAGGCACAGGAGCCGTGTTCCTTGCCCTACGCACCTGAGACCTTTGTGCAGCTGGACCAGAGGCTGAGCCGCCTGGAGGAGCAGTGTGTGGACGCCCTGCGGGCCCAGGGCTTTCCCAGGTGGGGCTCACAGGGGGCAGTGGAGGGGGGAGCTGGGCCAGGCAGGGGGCTGGCAGCATCCCAGCCACCCCCTAGTTGGCCTTCCTGCCCGACGTGCCGGGTGGCGCGGTCCGGGAGGGCTGGCGGACGCGGGACGGGAGTCCCCGGGGCACCGTGTGTGAGTGGCCCGCCCGCCCCGCTGCTGCAGGTCCCAGATCAGCACCGAGAGCTTCCTGCATCTGCGCTATCAGGGCACAGACTGTGCCCTCATGGTGTCTGCCCACCGGCACCCGGCCGCTGCCCGCTCGCCCCGTGCTGGCGACTTTGGGGCCGCCTTTGTGGAGAGGTATGCGAGCTCTGCGTCCCGGGAGCCCTGGCGGGTGGCCTACCGGCCCGGCCCTGATCGTTTTCTCGGGGCTGGCGGACGTGCAGGTACATGAGAGAGTTTGGCTTCGTCATCCCCGACCGGCCGGTGGTGGTGGACGACGTGCGTGTGAGGGGCACTGGCCGCAGCGGCCTTCGCCTCGAGGATGTTCCCAGAGCTCAGACCGGGCCTCCCCGCATAGACAAGGTGGGTGGCTCTGCCTCGGCCTGCCCACCCGCACCCGCAGGGACAAGGGGACGCGTGTGGAGGGGGAGAGGCAGGGAGGGGCTGCACCTAGGAACCTCACTCATCCCACGCCCTCCTCAGATGACCCAGTGCTACTTTGAGGGGGGCTACCAGGAGACCCCTGTGTACCTGCTGGGAGAGCTGGCCTATGGGCACAAGCTTCAGGGGCCCTGCCTCATCATCGACAGCAACAGGTGGGCTGAAGCCTGGCCAGGGTGGGGCCATGGTGGGTACAGTTGCCGGGGCCTGGGTGAGCTCAGGGGCCCTGCAGGGGCTCTCTGGCCCGAGGTTACAGGAACAGAAAGGACTCTGGCGTCCCATTATCGTTGGGTGTCCCCCAGCCTGGGGACGTGGGGTCCCTATTTGGGACGGGAGGGGGGGGTCTGGCTCGGCGCCCCCAGCCTCTTGCACCCCTGCCTTCAGCACCATCCTGGTGGAGCCAGGCTGCCAGGCAGAGGTGACTGATACCGGGGACATCCGCATCTCTGTGGGGGCTGAGGTCCCGAGCCTGGTGGGCGCCCAGCTTGACCCCATCCACCTGTCCATCTTCTCTCACCGCTTCATGAGCATTGCTGGTGAGTGGCTGCCCGGTCCCCACGGCCCTGCTCCCTGGGCAGAGCTAGTGCAGGCACGTGGCTGGCAGGCCGTGCAGAGAGAGACAAAGTGTGACCCAGGGAAGGGGCAGAAGTGGAGTCCCCGCTGGCGCCAGGGCCGCCCTGGGACGGCCAGCCCCACTGCACCAGCTGGCCTTGGGCAGTGGGAGCACCTAACTCCCGCCAGCAGCCATGGGGCCTGAGATCGCCATCCTGTCTGTGGACGGAAAGAGGCTCGGCCCCGTGAGCTCTTCTACGCGGGGTCGGCTGGGGCTTGCTCGCCCCGAATCCTGTGCCTCAGCACCGATTTCTTGCTGTGCTAAGCAAGGTGGAGAGTTGACCTGGGGTACCGGGTTCTCGGTGAGGCCCTGAGCAGGGATGGAGAGGAAGGGCGGGGGGGGCACCTCTCACACAGGCAAGACACGGGGCCCGTCTGCAGCCTCGCTGTGTCCGCCGGGCCACCACCGCCTTCGGGTCCTGGGTCTGGGTGTCAGAAGGCAGCAGTCCTGCCTCTTCGTCCTCTAGGGGTGTGTCGCGCCGGTGGGCGGGCGGGGCGGGGCCGCGCCGCGGGTGGGGCGGGGCCAGAGGGTGCCCGCTCATTCTGTGCCCTCAGAGCAGATGGGCCGCATCCTGCAGCGCACAGCCATCTCCACCAACATCAAGGAGCGTCTGGACTTCTCCTGTGCCCTCTTCGGGCCCGATGGGGGGCTGGTGTCCAACGCCCCCCACATCCCCGTGCACCTGGGCGCCATGCAGGAGACCGTACAGTTCCAGGTTCGGCGGCCCACCTCTCGGCCTCCCTGACCCCACCCCTCGCCTCCGCCCCTGCCGCCTCCACAAGTGTCTTCTGGTCTCAGATCCAGCACCTGGGGGCCGACCTCCACCCTGGTGACGTGCTGCTGAGCAACCACCCGAGCGCTGGGGGCAGCCACCTGCCAGACCTGACCGTCATCACCCCGGTGAAGGCCGCTGCCTGGGTGTCTCCGGGGGTGGGGGTGGCGCGGGCTGCTAGCACAGCTCACGGTCGCTCTCCACCCCCAGGTGTTTTGGCCGGGTCAGACTCGGCCTGTGTTCTACGTGGCAAGCCGTGGGCACCATGCGGACATTGGGGGCATCACGCCGGGCTCCATGCCTCCCCACTCCACCACACTGCAGCAGGAGGGCGCCGTCTTTCTGTCTTTCAAACTCGTCCAGGGAGGAGTCTTCCAAGAGGAGGGTGAGTGGGAGTGGGCTTGGAGTGACCTCGAGGTCGGGGGAGGGTTCAGTGGACCAGGCCGATTGGGGCGCTGTGGCAGCGAGCGAGTGGCGGAGGGCTGCCTTGAGGCTGGGGGAGCCGCGTAGTGACCCCAGAGTGGTAGCAGATCATCTTTCAAAGATGATCGGAGGCACTGAGGTGAACTCCTTCTGGGCCCAGGAAGGCTTAATGGTTTTGGGGGTGGGGAGCTGGCCAGGACAGTCACAGGACTGGGCACAGGAGGGACAGGGGCTGTTTCAAGGTCAGCAGCTGCTCACGGTGGTGTCTGCCTTGTGTTTGCACTGGGTCTGTGGGCTACAGAGCAGTGAGGACGGGGGCCAGGGCCTGCAGACTCGCGGAGAACTTTCCTGGGCCTGCACTGGTCTGCCCTACACCATGAAAGCCCCCAGCCCATGTGCAGAGTAGATGGGGGGTTGAAGGCTTGGAGTGGGGAGTGGGGTAGAGGGCGGCTGCAGCTGTGCTGAATGATACTGACCCTCAAGCAGGACAGAAGTGGAGGTAGGTAGGGACAACTGTTTTGGAGATCAAGGTGGGTATTTGATGGGATGTAGGGATGAAGATGAGAAGTCAAGTTCAGACAGCCGGAAGGTGGAGGGAGGCTGTGCCACTGAGTCGGCCCAGAGCAGTGAAGTTGGGACAGAAGCCCAGGGACAGGGGCAGTGAAAACAGAGCTGGTCTGAGGCTGCAGGTGTCTAGGAGCCCAGGCAGGCATCTGGGAGTGGGAGGAGGCAGCATGGGCGATGGGGGGGGGGGGGGGGGTGACAGAGCCACAGGCTGCCGTGGGTGGAGGACACAAAGAGAGTGACCCAGGCCTGGTCATTCCCTTGGTCAGTGTGTGGGGTGGGGGCAGGGGGCAGGGGGCAGGGGGGCAGGGATCATGGGAGGGATATGTGCAGGCACGTGACAGAAGACGCAGTGGCCAGGGAGCCTCAGAGAATACTGTAACCTAGGTTAGGGAGAGAGTCCTTGCCTGGGTCTCTGGGGCTCGCCAGGGGGCGGAGGCCTGGTTCAAATTTGTTTGGAGGTGGGGCAGGAGGCCCAGAGAGCTAGCTGATGCGCTTGCAAAGTGGTTGAGAGGGGACCAGTGAGGGCCATCGGACTGAGGGCAGTATGAGTTGGGGCGGGTCAGGGGAAGTGTTTCTTCTCCTGGGAGTGGGGAGGGAAGCCCAGAAAAGGCAGGAGGGAGTGGGGCAGAAGGAGTTAAAGGTAAGAGGACCCCCCTGCTCCTCCTCAGGCACCTCCAGTTCCCATGAGGTCACAGGAAAAGCCTAGGGTGCCCTGGGGGGCTGGGCTTTGGGAAGAAGGTTGAGCAGATGGCAGGAGGCTGTGGGTTTGGGGGTGCCGGGGGTGGGTGTCAGCAGGGTTGTGGGGGGCCAGGGAAGGGCCAACGTGGGGAACTCCCCATAGTGCCCAGCAGAGGAGTAGGAGGTATGGATCAGGGCACTGGGCAGCGCAGCCCCCCATCCGACCGGGTGGAGGGTGGCTCAGCGGTGACCCCATCCGTGCAGCGGTAACTGAGGCCCTGCAGGCCCCAGGCAAGATTCCCGGCTGCAGCGGCACGAGGAACTTGCACGACAACCTGTCGGACCTCCGCGCCCAGGTGGCCGCCAACCAGAAGGGCATCCAGCTGGTGGGAGAGCTCATCGGGCAGTACGGCCTGGATGTGGTGCAGGCCTACATGGGCCACATTCAGGTGGGCCTAGGGCGCAGGAGCAGGGGGCAGCTCTGTACCTGTCCCCTGGCGGCCAGGCGGGGAGGTGGGCAGCCCTCGCCCACCTGGAAGGCAGCGTGGCTGCCGCTGAACTTCCTGTCTGCCAGGCTAACGCGGAGCTGGCTGTGCGAGATATGCTGCGGGCCTTTGGAACCTCCCGGCAGGCCCGAGGCCTGCCCCTGGAGGTGTCAGCAGAGGACCACATGGATGATGGTTCCCCCATCCGGCTCCGCGTGCAGATCAACCTGAGTCAGGTCAGGCCGCAGCAACGGGGCCGTGGGCACCCGACGTGTGGCCGCAGGGCTGCTGCTGACCCGCCTCTCTCCCCCACCCCCACCCCGTGGGCAGGGCAGCGCAGTGTTTGACTTCAGCGGCACGGGGCCTGAGGTGTTCGGCAACCTCAACGCTCCGCGGGCCATCACGCTGTCCGCCCTCATCTACTGCCTGCGGTGCCTGGTGGGCCGCGACATCCCGCTCAACCAGGTGTGCCGCGCGTGCTGTGTCCCTGAGCACGCCTGGGGGCGGGGTCGGCCCAACACCGGACTGGTCTAGGAGTGCGGGGGTAGGGCGACGTTTATTGCCCAACGGCCCTGAGAGCTGCCCTCCCTCGTCCCCCACCTCAGGGCTGCCTGGCGCCAGTGCGCGTCGTGATTCCCAGAGGCTGCATTCTGGATCCGTCCCCCGAAGCGGCCGTGGTGGGTGGCAACGTGCTCACGTCGCAGCGCGTGGTGGACGTCATCCTGGGGGCCTTTGGGGCCTGCGCCGCCTCCCAGGTGTGGCGGGTGGGTGGGCACGCTTGGGGCCGCGGGCGGGGAGGGTCTCGGATGCCTCCAGCCTAGCGCAAATGCCGTTCGCCCCTGCCAGGGCTGCATGAACAACGTGACCCTGGGCAACGCCCACATGGGCTACTACGAGACGGTGGCGGGCGGCGCGGGCGCGGGCCCCGGCTGGCACGGGCGCAGCGGCGTGCACAGCCACATGACCAACACGCGCATCACCGACCCGGAGATCCTGGAGAGCAGGTGAGTGGTGCGGGCGCGGCCGGGGCGGGGCCGGGGCGGGGAGCAGGAGCCCAAGCCCGGGTGGACCGTTCTGAACCCCCTGGCCCGCGCAGGTACCCAGTCATCCTGCGCCGCTTCGAGCTGAGGCAGGGGTCCGGGGGCCGCGGGCGCTTCCGAGGCGGCGACGGCGTCGTCCGCGAGCTGCTCTTCCGCGAGGAGGCGCTGCTGTCCGTGCTGACCGAGCGTCGCGCCTTCCGGCCATACGGCCTCCACGGTGAGCGGCAGCGTCCCTGGATCCCCGACTCCCGCCCCACCCACCCACCCACTCCTGCACGGTGTCCTCCCCTCTGGCCCCCCCTCCTCTCTCCCTTCCTTGCCTCTTGCACGGAGTCGTTTCCTCTGCCCGCCCGCCGCCTCTGCCCCTCCCTTCCTTGCCTTCCGGGCCAGCCTCACTTTGCCTCTTCCCGCAGGGGGTGAGCCCGGAGCCCGGGGCCTGAACCTGCTGATTCGCAAGGACGGCCGGACGGTGAATCTGGGCGGAAAGACGTCGGTGCCCGTGTTCCCCGGGGTAAGGATTGACATCTGTCCCTCCTCACTCCCGTCCGCCCTCCAGCGGCCCCCTTTCCACAGAGGGTGAGCAGAGTTGCAAAAATAACCAGCGTCTGAATTTAATTTGGTTTCCGAAGGAGAGGGCGCGCAGTGGGCCTCCGTGGGCCAGGCCGGCCGCCACGAATGCGCTGCCCCGGTGGGGATAGGACAGCGGCGAGAGGCAGGGTTGGGGGCGTCCACGCCCGCAGTGAACCTGTCCCTCTGCTCCACAGGACGTGTTCTGCCTCCACACACCAGGCGGGGGCGGCTACGGGGACCCGGAGGACCCCGCCCCACCGCCGGGGTCGCCCCCGCAGCGCCCAGCCTTCTCCGAGCGCGGCAGCGTCTACGAGTACCGCAGAGCCCAGGAGGCGGTGTGAGGGAGGGCCCCCACAATAAACAGCGAAGTCACCGCGTTCCCGCGGCAGCCGGCCAGGCTCACGCTCTGCGTCCGCGTCCGTCTTTCCAACTGTCGCCTGCGAGCCTGCGTCAGGAGGGCACGGAAACTCGGAGGCGAAGTCCCACGGCCAGGTGGTCTGTGAGCCCCGCCAGGGCGGTGCTGAACGTCACCTGTTCCACCTCCTGGGGGCGGGAGTCAGACTGAGGAGTCGCCCTAGCTGCAGCCGGCCCAGCGCCCTGAATTCTGGCACTTACTGGGCTCAGCGGGCCTCCGACCGCTCCCCGGTACATAATGTAGTCCAGGCGCCGGCCCCGCCAGGGCTCAGCCCGGCGGCCTCCGCCCAGAGGGCCCGCCAGGTAGCGGCGGCGCCCTTCCTCCTGCTCCAGGGCCCTGAGGAGGGGTGGTGTCACCAAGGCCAGGACTCCCCGGCGTTCCGGGCGGCGTCTGACCCCCACCCAGGTCGCGACTCACCTCCTTAACATCTCCGGGGAGCAGGCCACCGAGTGGCGGAGGGTGGAGGTGCTCAGTATTGTGCCTGGGGGAGGGCGGGCGGAGGGCGGTGTCAGCGGCAGCCGCGGTCCTCGAACCGCACGCACCCAGGTCGGCTCCCCACCCGGTTGCCCCCGTACCCAGAGCCCAGGGCTGATCCCGGCGCGTGCCCAGCCGGCAGGGGTCCCGGAAGTGGCCGAAGAGCTGGTGCTCCTGCTCCTGCGCGTGGTCTGCCGGGCGAGATCAGCGCGTGGTGGGCGGGGCCAGGCCGCCCCGCCCCCGCCCCGCCGCAGCCTGCCCTCACCTGAGGAGCAGTTGTCGAAGTTTAGGTCGCCCAGGAGCACGCTGAAGGCCACGGCCTCGCCACTCTCGCGGCTCTCGGCTTCGAACTGCTCGATCCAGTCCAGTAGGAGCGTCAGCTGTTTACAGCGCAAGGGCCCGTCCTCTGCGAGGGCGGGAACGGAAGGCTCAGCGGGGCCGCGCTCCCCGCCCCCCCCCCCTCCCCGGGGCTCGCGGTGCCCCGGGCAGTGAACCAACGGTCGGGGGCGCGGAGAGGCCAGACGGCCTGCCCACGCGCCGACGATCCCGTCCTCGGGCTCACCACTCGGCGCATGCAAGTGCGTGCAGTGCAGGAAGCCCACGACGCGGCGCCCGTCCAGGATGCCCACCTGCGCCTGCAACACCACGGAGGGCCCCAGCAACCGTCGCCATTTCGAGCCCACGCCAGCCCTCTCCCCGCCAGGAGGCGCCGCGGCGGTTGGGCAGGTACCTGTGCGGAAAGCAGTCCCTTGGAGGCCAGCGCGTCCTCGCGACGTGCGTGGGGGAAGGACCGGAAGGCGGCGCGCAGCAGCGGGTAGCGCGAGGCCAGCAGCAGCCCGCTGCCGAGCAGCTTGAGGTGCGGCCCGGGCTGCAGGCCACACGAGCCCACGTCGTGCAGCACCGGGCCCAGACTGGGCGCTAGGCGGCTCACGAGGCGGTGCGCCGAGCGCAGGTCGAACACCTCCTGCAGGCACACAAATTCCAGACCTGCCGGCACCTCGGCTGTCAGCACTCCGCAGGGCGCCCCCGGCCCCGGCGGACTGCTGCCAGTGGCCCCATAGCGCGAGGGCCGCAGGCCGGCGAGCAGCGCGGCGCCCACAGCCTCGGCCCGCCGCTGGCTGTGCTTCAAGTTGCTGAAGCGCGCCAGCCCGTCGGGGAGCAGGCACAGGTTGGCGCTGAGGAAGCTGAAGCAGCGCGCGGGCTCGGCGGGGGGGCGCCAGGGCGCTGGGGGCTCCCAGCACTGCGGCGGGGGCTGGTAGCAGAAGGGGCGGCGCCAGGTCTGCAGGAGCAGCCAGAGCGGCAGCCCGAGCAGGGCCAGGGGCAGGCCGACCAGCAGCAGCAGCAGCAGCGCGGCCCCAGCGCCGGCAGCGGCTTTCAGCCGCCGCAGGCCGCTCGGGCGCGCGCTCGGCGCGCAGCAGCCCAGCAGCCGGTCCAGGGCCCAGTAAGCCGGGAAGAGCAGGGCTCGAGCCAGGCGGTGGAGGGCGTGCAGTCCCGGGTGCGGGAAGGGAGAGGGCCGTGGGGCCCCGGACGCTGGGGGCCAGTCCGGGAGGGTCTGCATGATGTGCGGGGCTCCTCCGCCTCGCGGCGCCCCTGCGACCCAGTCGCTGCCGGCGTGCGTCCGCGGGAGCTGCGGGGGTGTCACGGGGGTCAAGGTTACGTGGCGCCACCGGTGCGCGGAACGGCGTAGGTGCTGTGCCCCGGGATCGCTGGGGCGCGGGCGCAGGCGGCAACCGGCGCGCCGGGAAGCCGCGCTCTCCTCTCCCGCGCGGAGTCTGGGCGGCCGTTGGAGGGAACAAAAGGGAAAGCGAAAGAGACCCTGGTTTCGCAGCCCCGCCCCCAGATACTCCTCGCCCCACTCTGCCCCGCCCTCCCCTGTACGCCACCGGGAGAGCCCCCAGACCTGCCCGACGCGAGCGGGGATTGGGGTGCAGCCTACAGCAAGTGGAGAGCGACCCTCTTTAGTGCAGGCGGGCGCAGCGCCGGTGGAGGCAGTGCGGTGCGTGCTGCGTCCAGCTCCCTCCGCCGGCCCGCAAGTCCGCGCGGAATTGCCGGCGCCCTCCAGCGGCCCTGACTTCGGGGTCTACCGCAGCCCCACCCGTCTCCCGGGGTTCAGGTGTCCCGCAAGTGAGTTCAAAGACACAGCTCCAGAGGAGGGACGGACTCAGAACGCCCTAATCTGCCACCCAGTCAGAGCCCCGCAGAGCTGCCCTAAGAGGCCTGTCCCCGGTGGTGACAGACCGCTCCGTGACCCTACCCCGAGGAGCTTCCAATCGGGAGGTGAGGGGCCGTTGGTGCGGACTTGCGCCGCAACCTCAGGACGCGTGAGCCACATGGAAATCAGCTCCCCATCCGGGGGCCCTCTTGTACCTGCTTCCTTGGTTCCCAGGACCCTGCTGCCCCGCTCTCTGTCAGGTGCTGCCGGGCCCTGCTTGGGCCCGCATCTGAATCATTTGAGCCGTGAACCACAGCCCACCGCTCTCCTGGTTGGGTCTTAAATTGCCCAGGAGTTTGGATCTGGGCAGCCATTCACGACTGCTGCCAGGGAGGAGGAGGGACTTCTGCCCCCCACCCCCACCCCCAATTCTCCAGGAATCCCTGATCCCCTTTAGAAACCAAGATCTGGTGCTGGGCGTGTTCACCGCGACAGTTGTGTCTTGCTGCTAGGCCTTGTCGGCAGACAGCTAGGAGATTTCCGTCTCTAGATGTCACACTTCTCTATGTGGAGTCCTTCCCTGCCTTTCCGCGGGGGTCTGGCTGGATCCCCTGAAGTAGCAGGCCTGGGAGTGGAGAGGGCAGGGAGCTCCCGCGCCAGGAGGCCCTAGCACACCCCACAACCCTCTCCCTCCCTGCCTTCCTTGCTGGTTGCTGATATGATGCCTCTGGTTGAACCTTGGGACTCTTCTGTTCCCTCAGAGCGCTCTGGCCGGCAAGCACCGGTGTTCCAGGAGCCTCCTCGCCTGGGGTCCTCACTCCCACCTCCTCAGCCCGCCCTTTGCCTCCTATCGCAGCTCCAGCCTCCTTCCCTTCCTCGGGCAGGTCCTCTCCTTTACCTCTCGTGGGCCAGAGGCCACTCTGTGGGCTTTACCCCACTGCCCATCTCGCATGCACACCCTGGCAAGGACCCCCATCTTGGCCTCCAGTCCTCAGTTTCCTGCACTATCCACAGGCCCCTCCCCTTCGTCTGCAGGTTACCCCTGGTGGAGTCCCATTTTACACGCCCCCTGCCCTCTGCTGCTCCCTTGGGCTTTCCCATTCTGCCTGCGCTCTGCCCCTGCCCCTGCAGCAGGTGGGTTCTGCCGGCTCCAGCTCTGAGGCTCGGAACCCTGTGGAGCCTTAGGAATCGGCCAACATCTCCCTGGGCTGCCCCTCGCTAGGATTTGGGTGAGTCTACTTTCTCCGGGGTCCCGTCCATCTAATGTCCTCTTGCCCTCAGTGAGGGTCCAGGAGCCCTCCCTGCCCCCTCTCCCGCCGCCCTCTTCCTGGCCTAGGACAGAGGGAAGGGTTCCCACGTCCACATCCTTGTCTTCTGCCTTCCACTCTGCACCCAGGCTTTAGCTCTCTGTACAGCGCTAATGCTGCTGGCACGGCCACGGCCCTTCCCTGCCAGGTCGGCTCCTCCTTGCTTCCTGCTCTTCCCCCTCCGAGTCTCAGGGGCTCCTGCTGCTCTCACCCGCAGGCCGGTGGCAGCTGGGGACCTTTGAACGCCACCCCCCTCAGCGGACAGCTGCCAAGCTTTGGTCTTGGGGCTCTCTCCAAGGACCCCGGGGTGGGCCTGGAGCCCCAGGGCAAGCAGGATTGAAGGGGTGCGGGGGGAGGAGGTGCTGGTGGGCCACCCCGGTGGAGGCAGCACCCCCAGGAGTTCTGGCCCGGGGCCCAGCGGCTAGCGTGTGTGGGAAGCTTTAATGGCCTGGCACCGAGGAGCGGGGCAGAGCGGGCCTGGCTGGCAGGAGCCGGCATCACCAGATGAACATAGGCTTGCCATCGTCATGCGCCAGCTGGCTGAGGCAGGAGAGCAGCAGCAGGGCGTCGGTGAGCATGCTGGGGTGCACGGTCTCCACCAGCACGCGCTGCAGGAAGTCCACGGTGTAGGAGCCGCCCTCGGATGCGGCCAGCTCTGGCCTCTCACGCAGGATCCCGTAGGCGTTCACCAGCTGCTCGGTGAGCGCCGGGTGCACCCGCCCGTCGTAGCCCAGGCTCTGCAGCCGGTTCATGATGCTTACGTAGCGCTGCGTGAGTGTCTGGCACAGCTCTTCATCCAGCTTGTGGTCGCTGGGGTTCAGGGAGGCCTGAGGGGAGAGCGGCCGTCAGGGCCCCTCCTGCTCCCACCGCCGCAAAGGCAAGAGAGGGGCAGGTGCGGCTGAGGGGTGTGGCTGTGGCCATGTGCTGGAGGGAGGTGTCCTGGAGGCCCTGGGAGAGAGGTCTGGGGACTGGCAGCAACCCGGTGGGTCTCCACCCGCTTCTTTACTGCCTGTGCCTTCCAACCGGGCAGTGACTGCATTCCGAGGCATCTCGCCAGGAGAGCGGCCCCTCCTCCCCACTCCTGCCGTTGCCTCTCGGGCATGTGACCTGGACATTCACTCAGGGCCCCGGCTCAGAAGGGCCCACACTCAGCTTAATGTCCTGCTGTAGCCATCTTGAAGTTCTTTATAGGTTTTGAACAGAGAGCCCTGTATTTTCATTTTCACCGAGTCCTGCACATTACGTCTCTGTCACACGTGCAGCTAGCTGCCCCCAGGCCCACGGAATGTCAGGTCTGAAGTAGATGGGGTCTCTTGCCTGAGGCCCTCCTACACGTCCCACCTCTTGGGGCCAGCACTCTGGCCCCAAGGTCCCCACTCTGGCCCTGCTCATCCCCTTCCAACCATTCCTGGATGCCCACCTGCTGGTTCCTAACCTGCTGGAACGAGCTGGCTGCTGAGGCGTCACTTTCTCCGAGAATGTCCCCTGTCCTTTCCTCCCCAGGTGGTCTTGTGAATAGAGCACTGGACTCCTGGCTCGGCTCAGCCAAAGTGACGCCTGACCGCTGGCAGACGTACCTGGAGCCCTGTGCTCAGCACCCCCGCTGCACGGTCACTGGAGTAAGCTCATCTCCCTGCCTCTAGGCTCCTCCCGGCCCCTGAGCCTTCTCCCTCCTTTCACCTGCTCCTGTGCCGTCAGGCAGGCTGCAGGAGTTCAGCCACCATCTGTGGGTGACAAGTGGGGCCGCTGGACGGCGCAGAGCACAGTGAGTGGGTAGCTTTAAGCCCCAGCCCCCGAGGACATCAGAACCCATTATATGCTCACTCCGGGGCTGTGGCTGAGCTCCTGCTGTGTGCCAGACGCGATGCGTGGAGCTCCAGACAGGAGCAGAAGTCAGGGGTGGGCACCCTGCGCCCACCCTGCCAGGGTACTGGATGGGGAAGAGCAGTGTGGGCACACTTACACTGAGACGCAAGGCTGCGGCTGCCCCGAGGAGGTGACCTCTTGAGAGAGAGGAGCACAGGTGAGGCAAGTGAGGGGGGACAAGCAGGACAAGCACTCCACAGAAGCAAGGGAGCAGCGGGCACCGAAGCAAGAGAGGGGGAAGGCTCTGTTCTGCAGATAATTCGCAGCCCTCCCCTGTGCAGGGCACCATACCAGGTGATGGGATTCAAGTGTGAGCAAAGCCCTCTGAGTTTATGGTGATGACCGCGCCAAGGAGAGGGACGCTACTGTGAATGTTGCCGCGGGGAGGGGACTCTGGAGGGGAGAGGGTGCTGGGCTGAGGTCTGAGGTCTGAGGGACGAGGATCTCAGGAGGAAAGAAACTTCCAGGACAAGGAACAGCATGCGTGGCTTGGAAGGTACCAGGAGGCAGAGCACAGAGCAAGGAGAGGGGCCCACAGGGAGGGCCGGGTTCAGGGACCGCTTCTGTCCCCACACTGGGTCTGAGCCTCCCCTGCTCTGACACGGAGGAAAGCAAAACCACCTGACAGCTGCTTTGAAGAGTAAAGGAAATGTCTCTAGGGGGTGCTGAGCACAGCATCTGTACCGGTGTGCACCCCCTTGAGGCGGTCCCGGCTCCAGGGGACACATCAGTGGGCTCTCACGTTGAGCAGAATTGTGTTTCAAAGGAATGGAGGAGGGGTGACATAGTTGGCCAGGATGAGGCCAGGGTATATACAGGCGGGGAGGAGGCAGCAAAGCCATCTCAGTGCCTAGCTCCCAGCCTCAACTCTCCTGCCCCCCGTAGCATGTGTCACCCCCTGGACCTGTAGCATACATATTTATGGCTTTTCTTATTTATTGAAGGCCTCCCCAGGAGTGGGCGAGCTCCTGGAGCGCAGAGACCGTCTGATATAAACTTGGTATGCACTGAATGCTCCATAATAGGAGTGAAGAGATGGAGGGGAAGGATAGTAAGGTGCTAGCAGTTTAGTCCAGGGCCTAGGTGGATGTAGACGCAGGCGTATACATGGGGAAACATCTTTAGAGGGAGACTCAGCAGAGGACCTGGTGCTGGACCAGATGTGGAGGAGAGAACAGGTGCTACCAAATACGCACGCACCTGCAAGAAACTGAGCACATGTGTTCACCACCCAGTCTTTCCATTCTGGAAACGACGCCGAACACGTGTTCAGTGCTAAGGGAAACGGCGGCAAAGGTTCAGCCCTTGTTCCCGTTAGAAAGCAACGCTCAAGAGGCGGCCGCACGTCCCTCAGAGGGCGGAGACTGGAGCGTGCATCCTGACTCTTGGGTTAGAGAATCCAAAGCAGTTTGTGAAATCCTTACACCTGAGAAGCCCCCGCCCGTGGGTGGGAGGCCGCCGGGCCGGGCGGGTCCACCTGCTGCACCACTGGTTAAATATAGAGCGAACTGCCTTGCCCCACACGTATTTCCAAACACAGGCTGTGTAAAATAAAATGACTTAAGTGCTCAGCCCAAGAAGGAGGAATAAAGCAAACCAAAAGGAAGCAGAAGGAAAGAAAGAGCTGAGCCGAGGAAACAGAATCCTAAGGATCAACAGGGGATCAGCAAGAAAACCCCGCGAGCGCACCGAAGCCCCGCCTTCCCCTGCGGAGGTAAACTCCCACCTGCGACCCCGCGTCCGCGACGGCAGCAAGGCCTGACGTCACCGAGACCGGGCCAATGGGGTGAGACTGGGACCGTCAGCCCCGCCCCCTGGGCGGAGTCCGGGACCCGCGGCCCAGACGCGCGCCAGGGGGTGGGCAGCGGCCGCGGCCCCACGGGGAGAGGGACACGCGGCTTCCTGACGCCCCTTCTTTCTGTCACGGCAGCTCGGTGTGTTCGCGAGATAAGTAGCGAAGCTGCAGAAGTCGTAAATAACCGCAAACGGCATCTGGAGGCGTTAAAAACACGAGGGTGGGGCGCCTGGGGGGCTCAGCTGGTTAAGCGTGGGACTTCGGCTCAGGTCATGATCTCACGGCTCATGAGTTCAAGCCCCACGTTAGCTCAGAGCCTGGATCCTGTTTTGGATTCTGTGTCTCCCCCCCCCCCCCGCTGCCCCTCCCACACCTGATCGCGCGCCCTCTTTCTCCCCCTCTCTCAAAAACAAAAACACCAGGACACAGTGCGGTTTATGATCAGAATACCTTCTCATGTGTCCTTCCGAAATGTTAAAAGGGAGGGAGGGAAAACTCGTGTGATCTTTTCAATGAAAGGCAGAAAATACATTCATAAAAGTATTCATGATTAAGAAACCCCCCCAAAGGTGTCAATGAATGAGGAAGAGGAAAAACTTAACCTGATGTGGCAGGGGCTGAAGCTGCCTCATCAGGCTTCCGTTCTAGTGCTTCTGGTGCTTTTCTGAAGCTGAAAGCCTTTTCCAGACTCGCCTTGTGGCTTAGGGACCTCTGCGACCTGGGCTTCTGCCCAGCAGGGCCCGTGAGTGGAACTTGCAGGCGGATGTGGATGCCGGGAGACAGTGGTGCCCAGGGGGAGCAGGGGTCCCCGAGAGTGCAGTGGCTATGACCCTGGTTCTTCAGGGGCAGCCATACCAACTTCTGTGCCCAGTTTTGTGTCCTCACCTAAACATGTATAATAAACCTCTTTCTGTTTACATCAGCTAGTGTTGATTATGTTATCTGCAACCAAGAACTGTGACTGAAGAAGATTTGGCAAAAAGCCTGGACACACATTGTACTTAATGGACAGACTTGACGTGTGTGTGTGCAGTCAAGCCAGAAACAGGATGAGGTTGCTGTATTATCTGCTTCTTGTAAACACTGTACAATATGACCGTCTACAAAGAAAAGCCAAGATGATATACAGGCTATTAGAACCAGAACAAGAGTTTGGCATGGTAGCTGGAAACAAACCATTATGCAAACACCACAACTGTTGTCAGCAGGCCAGTGCATGGGGCTCCAGAGAGCACTAGGGGGCCCAGGACCCAGCTGGACACAGCCATGAGGTGCCTCCGTGACCCTCACACGGGTGCTGGGCTCAGGTCTGCTGTGATTGCAAGCTGAAAGGAAGGTACTTAGAGCACCCCACCCCCACCTGGAGCAGAAGATGTTTGCAGCTGGGGAGAAGAGGTGACAGGTCTGGGCACCGGCACAACTTTTAGTTGAGTTTAAAAGATGGCACAGCTGACTGTGAACTTACAAAAAAAGATGACCAGATTCATTGAAAACAGTCAACAAGTCCTCATTCGGCAACGGGGCTCTATTGAAACTTGTCAGTCGTCAAACTATCCAGCATTCGTGAAGCAAACGAGCCAGGTTCGGACACCAGGTTTGACCAGGGGTGGTGGGTCTGGATAGAATTTAGGGATTCTAACAACGACCAACACTGGAGTTCAACGCACAGAAAAACAAGATGTTTTCAGGAAAGGAAGTAAAAGTCTAGGCAAAGTGGAATTGGATCCTGATAGGAATCAACAAATGGGCCAGGCCAGCAGGCAGGATGGATGGCCTTGAGAGCGTTCGTGCTCCTCGGGTGGAACCAGACAGGGTCACCCTGCGGCAGGCCAGCTGGGGGGGTGTCAGACCCCTAAGACAACGTCTGTGCGGGTGGGCTCGGCAGGGCGCTTCTCGGGAGCTTGGGCACAAGAGTAGGACCCTGGCAGCACTGGTCATTGCTGATGGAAGGTGAATGGGGCCAATGGCTCCGGGACTGGGGACGGAATGAGTGGTGCCAGCCACAGCCCCTCCCCCACAAGCACTGGCCCAGGGGGCACCGAGTTCCTTGACTTCCTCAGATGCCGGAGAAAAGTGCCTTCGGTACATCCCGCCCTCATCTTCCTGCCTCTCCTCTAGGAGTTACCGGCTGGTGCTGTGACTGTGGAGTCCTGGGCAGAACTGCCGGCTCCCGCTAAGTGGAGAGGGGCCGGGGACCAGAGGGCTCGCACAGCGGACTCAGGGCAGAGTCCCGTGTCAACGGTGATACGTCTTTATCACCTTCCGTCTAAAGGTAGGTTTCAAACAGTGGGAAAGCTCTACCACACTTTAAACCAGACATTGTAATCCAATGTCATCTTCGCCAACTGGATATCAGCTGCAACACTGTAGAGACGTAAATATTGTGCTTACGCCCGTGTTGTTTGCCAGTTTCTAACTAGCCATGGCCAGTCTGCACTTGAGACCCAGCCTTGGCGGCGGGGGTCCTGGCTGTGCATCAAGGACCCTCCGACCAAACGTGACCACGGTGGGCCCCACTGACATGGGCAGCAGAAATGGCAGGGGTATCAGAACAACCGACACCGTAAAGATGTGAAACGTCCCCCTGTTCAATCTGGGAAGTGATGCAGAACCAAATACTTGAATGAGGTTTTTCCTGGAGCTTGACGGGTGCTCCTAAAATTCACACTGAGCGAGAGGCCCAGAGGAGCTGAAACAACCTGGAAGAAGAGAGGTGCCGGGCTCTGTCACTGCACCAAGGAGGACAGCATGGGCTGGGGACAGTCAGAGCGGCAGTTGGAGAGCCCACACACATGGGGCTGGGTGGGGGCTGGGGGGGAAGCGGGATGGATTCAGGGCTGGGCCCAGCCCTCTACCGCTCTAGCTTTAAGGGAGTCGTGAAAAGTACAAACAAAGGGAAAGGTAGATCATTCTGACCACATTAAAATTAAAAACCGAACCAAAGGACACACACACCAAAGGAAAAGGCGAGCTCAAACCGGGACTCAGATGAGCCCACGGTAGCCCTGAGCTATTCCTGCCGATCACACACCAGGTCTATAGTCTACAGATAAAAACGCTGGAGAGAAAGTGGCCAGGAACAGAGGCCTGTTTCCCAAGGAAAGCCCCAAAAGCTCGCCTCTCCCGTCCCCCGGCGTGGGGGCCCAGCCAGAGTTGGTGCGCTGGTGGGAGAGGAGGCACAGGCGATCATCGATCGTTCTGGACAGCCTCCTCTGGGCATCCAGCCAGGCACAGCCCACACCCCGTGACGGCTCCCCTCCCAGTGTCTTCCAAGGCTCCCAGTGCCCTGGACGCCTTTCGGCCACTGGGGCTGAACACCAAGCTTCCCGCACTTGGTGGCAAGGTAGGCGTGCCCAGAGAAGCCCTGTGTGCCGTGTCCCTCACAGGAAGCAGGCTCAGTGGATGGCGTGCTAAGAATGTACTGGAATGAGCCTGGGCCTGAGGTCCCTGGTCATGAGGCCACCAGCCGCTCAGAGGTTCTGGGACCTGTCTACCCTGTGCCACCTCAGTGACCCTAGAGGGCACCAGCAGCGGGGGGGAGGGGGGGGGGGGGGTAGGCATCAGCTCTGTTAGTGGGGGAAGGGCCCCTGGGAATGAGGGCTGGCCATCTGGAAGCCACTGCAGTGGCAAAGGGGGGCAGTGCAGACGTGACCGTGCTCAGGACCCTGCCCTGCACTGTCCCCTGGGGAGGCCACGTGGCTAGGCCCACAGGCTCCTGCTGCCAGGCGCCCTGGATGCCTTTCGGCCACTGGGGCTGAACACCATGCCTCCTCCACCACAGGGTGCCCGCGGACTCTGATGGGCTTGGCCAGGCTGGCGCGCAGGGCCCCCCCGGCGGCTCCTCCAAGGTCCACACCCCCCCCCCCCCACCCTAACGGGTGACAGGGACAGGGCCTCTGGTGGTGAGGGGGAACCGGGCACCGGGCACCTGGATGATCTTCTCTGGGATGTTGGAGACGGTGAAGCCGTACAGGCGCACGCGCTCGGGGAAGATACTGGACAGGATCCTGCGGTCCAGCTGGAAGGCGATCTCCCCCACCAGCCGCTCCCAGGCCAGCTGCCTCGACTCTGAGGACAACAGGGGGTAGAGGGAATGGTCCTCGGCCCAGGCCGGGGCCAGGGAGGGCCACAGGGGCAGCGGGGGAGACCCCGCCCAACTGGTGTTGCTGCACTTGTGTCACAGACCTCGGGGGCTGTCCGGAAACTTGCTGATCTTCCTGTGGGCTAGCTTCCGTTCCAACTCCACCATGCTTTTCTGAGATGTTTCTGTGCCGCGTGGACCCCGGGGGTCGTGGACTGAAGCCGGGGAGGACGAGGTTCGAGGTGGGGAATGGGGATTTCGAGGAGGGGAGTGCGGGGTGGATGAGGGCTGGGTGGGGGGGTGGTGTGCCCGGGTGGGGGACGGGGGTGGGCACTGGGCAACGTGGGTGGTGCCGGGGGAGGCGTAGTCGGTGGTAGCTTGGGGGGCAGCAGCAGGGGCGACGGGGGCAGGGGCAGGAACTGCTTGTCCCTGGGGGGCACCGGGCCGGGCCCGGGCGTCCGAGGTGCTGAAGGAGAAGGCCATCCCGGGGCCAGCTGCGCCCTTGGTCTCCATGGGGGTAGAGGTGTGCAAGGGCACGCCCACAAATGTCACGCCGAGAGGCTCCAGGTCCTGGGTCGGCTGTGGGTGCTCAGTGGACATTGGGACTAGTGACGCTGTGGGGCAGAGAGGAGAGAAGGAGGGTCAGAGCAAGTCAGGACCCAGGACCGGCCTGGCGGGGGCTGGGGGGTGCCCTCCTGTCCCTCCCCCTGCACCGGGTACCTTTGGTGGTGCCAGCAGGCCCTGCTCCAGCGGAGGGATGGGGTCCAGATGGGCATCCTCGGAACGGCTCTGTCAGCCGCACCCTCTGGGCCTCCGGCAGCACCAGATTGCTCACGGGGTTGGCCACAAGGTTCTGAGAAACACCTAGAGGGGCAGCTGTGGAGGTGAGCAGAGGGCTGCTCAGAGAGATGGCCACTGTGCCTGTCGTAGGTGCCATCAGGGGGCTGCTCGGGGTCAGGGGGCCGGTGGAGGGCAGGCCCATGGAGCTTCCCAGTGTGCCTCTTGGGGACACTGCCATGAGGCCGGCCAGGGTGCTGCTCGGAATCAGAGGGCCGGTGGAGACCGTGCCCATGGAGCTGCCCAGTGTGCCTCCTGGGGCCACTGCCAGGGGCCTGGCCAGGGGGCTGCTCAGAGTCAGGGGGCCGGTCAGGATGCTGGAGAACAGGCCGCTCTGTGACACGGGCCCTGGACCGGGCAGCAAGGTGCTGAGGGGGCCCGTCAGGGGGCTCACGATGGGGCCTGCCGTGGGGCTAGGCTGCGGGCTGTTTAGCATGTCGGCCAGGGGTGCCAGAGCCACAACGCCCACTTCTTCCAGGACGGGCTCGTGTGCTGCTGCCGGGGACGGGGGCAGGAAGACACCTGGGGGACACAGAGAAAGCACTGAGACCCCGGCGGGCCCGCGGGGGGAGGGCCCGGGTGCTTGCCTGCCTCTGACGAGCTGACCAGCTCTGCACCTGTCTCTTGGGTGGCCGGACAATGACCCGCCCCCGCTGACGGGGTCTGTGGGGCGACTCGGCAGATCCCACTGGAGGGTCTGGCCCGCTTCTTCTCCGTCGTCTGAGGCAGCCTTGTCCCCCTGGGCTCACTTCTCTGCACACCTGCCCCCCCCCCCACCAAGTCACAGGGACCTTCCACAGCTGCCCAGCCCTCCATGTGCCCACTGCACTGAGCTACTGACCCCTCACTGAGGAGGGTCTCCTGGCGGTGGTCCCCCAGGTGGCCAAGTGGACCCATCCATTCCCTGGTGGGGAGCAGTGGGCCCGGGCCTCCTGACCACTGTCCTTGTGGGGACAGCAGAGCTGCACCAGGTGTGGGACGCTCAGGGAGGCCAGAGCCGGGACAGGCACAGAGCCTCAGCGGCACCGATGGTGGCTCGTCCGTGCCTGCCCGCAGTGTCCCCGGGAACAGCGAATGCAGGTTCAAGAGGGCGGGCTGGCCCAGACACGGCTGCTTCATACTCCTGGATCCCTGGGCGGGGGTGGGGGGGCAGACAGCCCATTTCCCTTGGGTTCCTGAGGAGCGAGCCCTTGAATGACCACTGTTTTGGGGGAGAAGACCCCTGGGGGCACGGAAGCTGGGGGAGGGCGCAGTGTGAAAACTGCCAGTTAGGCGGTTGTCGTTAGGCGTCATGTGCTCGCTCACTACAGAGAAAGAATGGAGCTACGGAAAAGTCCAAAGAAAGATTAGAAACCGTCGTAGTCCTGTCATCCTGCCGTTCGGCGTGATGAAAAGCTCCGCGTTGCCTTGAAGACTCTCTCCGTGAGTTTATAGATCAGGGGTAGACGGACCTTGTCTATTAAGGGCTGGTGGTGAATACGGCCAGTTTTGCATCCGGTCTCTCTTGTGACCAATCACCTTGGGGGCTGTGGTACCAGCGTGGCCCCAGATGTCACGGAAACAAATACGGTGGGTCTGTACCAATAAAACTTTATTCAGAGACGCTGATGTTTGAGTTTTGGGTACTTTCCGCATGTCCAGAAATAGTATTCCTCTGATTCTCCTTCAATCACTTAAAACTGTAAACTCCGATCTTTGCTCCTGGGCCTTCTCTGTCGCCCGTGTCCTTCCGTCCACTTGTCGTCCGGCTGGGCCCCCACGCGGCCTTCCAGCGGCACCCTTCTCTGAGGACGCTGCTCCGTGGCCGCTGCGGTTCCCAGCTCCCCCACCTGCCACCGTGTGGAGCCTCCGCGATCGATGGGCATCAAATTGACCAATTTTCCCAATGACAACTAATTCTACTACCTAAATCTTTTTTTTATTAAGTTTTCAATTTCAATTCCAGTCACTTAACAAACAGTGTAATATTAGATTTTGGAAAATAACATAGAATACCGTCCCTTCCATACATCACAAGTGCACCCCTTCATGGGGGGGGGGGCGGGGGGGGGGGCGCGCCCCCCACGCCCCTCCCCTCTGGTGACCTGCAGTGTCTTCTCTGGAGTTCAGAGTCTGTTTCTCGCTTTGCCTCTCTCTCTCTCTCTCTCTCTCTCTCTCTCTTTCTTTCTTTCCCCCCATTTGCTCGTTTGGTTTTTTTCTTCAATTCCACATGTGAGTGAAATCACATTGTCTTTCTCTGACAGACTTATCTTGCTTAGAACAATACCCTCTAGCTTCGTCCATGTTATTGCAAATGGCAAGATTTCATTCTGTTCTTGGCTGCGTAATAGTCCGTCGTGTGTATACACACGTCTTCTTCATCCATTCATCAGTCGACGGACACTTGGGCTCTTTCCATAACTTGGCTATTGTTGAAAGTGCTGCCACAAACACTGGGGCATCGAATCTGTATTTTTGTGTCCTTTGGGTAAATACCTAGTAGTGCAATTGCTGGGTTGAAGAGTAGCTCTGTTTTCAATGTTTTGAGGACCCCCCCCCATGCTGATCTCCAGAGCGGCTGCACCAGTTTGCATTCCCACCAGCAGGGCGAAAGGATTCCGCTTCCTCCACATCCTCGCCCACGCCTGTGGCTTCTGGTGTCGTTGATTTCGTTCTGACTGTGAGGTGCTGGCTCCTTGTGGTTTGGGCATCTCCCTGACGGTGAGTGATGCTGAGGTTATACTACAAAAGTCCTTCTTACGGATTCTTCTCCCTGAAAGTAGACATCCTAGAGGTCCTTAATCCACACTGCTAAATCTACCTTCTTTAAGACCCCTCAGAAACATTGTGGCATTCCCCCGGAAGTCCCTGGGCTGTGGCTCAGACGTCTGCCCAGGGACCGTGTGGCAAAAGGTCCGGTCACTTTACTTTTGTTTCAAGTTTTGTTACTTGTGTTTCCAAATGAATACATTAAAATTGCACCCTCAAGTCAACCAGTCGGTTGGTTCTTTTATGATTTCTGGTTTTGGCTTTTTGGAGATTTTTGCTTTAGGATCGAAGAGACAATGAAAGTGTGGGCCAAAGAGAAGGAGCCGTGGGGAGGAAGAGCCCGAAAGGGAAGGGCAGCGGGTCGCAGGTTAGGGGAGGGCCTCAAGGAGCCGAGGATGAGGACGGCAGGAGGAAGCAGGGATGCAGGTGGGACCCGGGCCGTCTGTCCTGCTGGGCTGTCTCCTCTGAGGGTCCGGATGATGTGGGAGAGGAGCCGCACAGTCGGGAACCGCAGGAGCGTCCAGTGGTGACCCCCCAGCGCAACCAGGCCCCCCCCCCCAAGACCTGGGGATCAGGTTCCCACGTGGCCGGCCCCCACGTCTCTCCTCCGTGTCCCCCTAAGACGTCCCCACTCGTCATCTCCCTCCATTTTCTCCTCTTCCTCCCACACCCTCTCCGGCCAGGCTTTCTCCCTCCTTCCACCCGGACACTCACTGAGGGCGGCGGCGGCCCCACACTGCAGAACCCGCCGCCGGTTTTCAGGCCCCACCTTCCTCGTGGGTGGTGCTCACACAGCGGAGCGCTCCTCCTCCGTGAAACCCCGTCTTGGTTTGGCATCAGGCTCCCGGTGACCTGGTTTCCTCCAGGCGCTGCCGGCCCCGCCCCATCTGCCTTCCCGGGGGCGCCTCGGGCTCCCCGAGTCTGCTCGTCCTCGGCGAGCCCATGTGTGGTGGGCACCGGGGACCGGCTCCATGCCCCGCTGGCTCCTCAGGCTGGACCCCAGACGGTGCAGTCAGCCCCAACACTCGTCATCAGGCACACCCCGCCTCCGGCCTGCTTGCCGCACCTGCTCGTGGGCCCTGAGTCGTGCACGCGCACCCCTGCACGGCCTCGCCCTGGTCCATACCAATGGTGCCCGGCCAGACACAGGAACCTCCCCGGCTGGTCTCCTGATGCCAGCTTTCGCCCTCCAACGTCTGCCAGTGTGTACCAGTTAAAGTGCCCATCAGCTCACCGTCTTGTTTTTAGTGCTAGATCATGCGGGGCCCTCCGTGATCTGGCCCGTCACCTCTCGGACCTCAGTTCTCCCCGTCTCCCCCTTGCACACTCTGCTTCTGCCCCTGGGGCTCCTTTCTGCTCCGGGAGCGCTCCGGGCACACGCAGGCCTCCGTCTGGGCGCTGACCGCTCCCTCGGCCTGGAGCGCTCTACCCGCTGCGTGGCGGCCCCGCGCTCCACCCATGCCGTCATTCACCATTCGTCATTCGTGACCTCCTCGGTGAGGTCCTCCACCCGAAATCGCCAGTCCCCTCACCCCAGCCGTCCCGTTCCCTTCTCCTGCGCTATTTCCTCCTGAGAGGCTGTGGATGCCCTACACTGACTTACAGTTTGACCCGTCTCCCCCCATTAGAACGGACGTCTCGTAAGGGCAGGGGTGGGTCTGTGGGCCACTGTGTCCCTCCTCCTAGAACAGTGCGTGGGCCACAGCAAGTGTTCCATAAAGAAGAAGAAGATGATGTGTATGCGAGTGGAGATGAAACTTGGTGATGAAAAAGAGATTGGTCAGGATAGGAACTGAGATCTATCTGCGCCTTCAGCCACCGAGAGCTTAATCTGACCACAGAAGGAAGTGTCCATAGAATGACCAGAGAAACTGTGGCCACTGAGAGAGCCATACAAGATCCAAAATTCAATCAGATAGTATGTCACTATCTGAACAAGGGTTGTGTGGTCCTCAGGATACAGAGAGTGCCAGATTCATCAGGGCCTACAAAAGTCAACTGTATTTCCAAACATTTGCAATGAATATTTCAAAAATAAAAAACAGCATCAAAAGAATAAAATATTTAGAAATAAATTTAACAAAAGAAATGTAGGGCCCCTGGGTGGCTCAGTTGGTTAAGCATCTGACTTCGGCTCAGGTCATGATCTCATGGTCTGTGGGTTCGAGCCCAGCATCAGGCTCTGTGCTGACAGCTCAGAGCCTGACGCCTGCTTCGCATTCTGTGTCTCCCTCTCTCTCTGCTCCCCCCCCCCCCCCACCTCGCACTCTATCTCTCGCTCTCTCTCAGAAATAAACATTAAAAAAATTTGTCTATGCTCAAGATAGACAGTCATATAAAAACTAAAATTTTTCTAAAAAAGGAGTTATTCCTAGGAGAGTATGATAGGGTGTATAACAAAAAATAAGTAAAAACTGAACAGAAGGAAATGGCAAGAGCGAACAAATGTCGATAAGTCAAGAAGTAGTCATCTAAGACGCTTTAAATATTTGGAGCCGCTGCAAGACTTCAAGACAGGTGCCTTTCAGGGGCAAGGAGGCAGAAGGGATTCGGCCCGAGCCAGCCCTCACCTTTGAAGAAGATGTAATTCAGGACAACCATGAGCGTGTCTCGCGTGAACTCCTGCAGGCAGTCCGCCACCTGCCCGTACGTCTGCTTTCTCACGTACTCGTTAATCTGCCTCCTGGTCGTGGCGGAATCTGTGAAGTTGGCAGAAAAAGCAAA